>NC_141033.1:4862500-4935000 GCF_052040795.2 Danio rerio
CAACCCAACGCCAGGTCTTTTTTTTCAATTACTGTTTTTTATTTTTTATTTTATTTTTTTTTAGATATTGATCTGCTAGTTCTGGTTATTGACTTCTAGTATGAGGTGCACGTCTAGAGATAAATACACGCACAGACAGCTTGACAATGTTGGTTCCCCTGTGTAATAGGGAATGAAAAATTGTTTACATTTTTTATGAAGAAATAAGAGATGTTTGCTGTAGGACCACCTCAGCGTCATATCAGGGTGGTGCTATGCGGCTGCTTGTGGTTTTCAGGTAAACTCCTGCGGACTCCCAGCTCTGAACGTTTTATATCTCATATCTGACATGCATGTGTTTATTTTTGTGGAGCTTTTTATTATAAGCTAATCATCCCAAATATCTATTTATTTATTTATTTTATTTTATTTTTTTTATTATTTTTTTTCCCTTTTTCTCTTATTGTACGTGCCAAAGTTGATACTGTCTATACTTTTTGAAATGTAATTCTGTTTTGTCTTGTTTTTTGCTGTAATTTGCCATAAAAGTCATAAATAAAAAAATAAAATAAAAAAAATCATCCCAAATAAGGAAGACATTGGCTGCGTCCGAAACCGCATACTTCCATACCATATAGTACGCTAATATCAGTATGTGAGCCGAGTAGTATGTTAGAATTCATAGAATTCGAAAATCAGCAGGCGAGAAGTGCCTGGATGACTTACTACTTCCGGCGAGATTCTGAAGTGCGCATCCCATGCATGCTGCGCTATCCCATGATGCCCCGCGAGCACATTCATGAATGGGAGTAAAGCGACGCAATTGACACAGGTAGGTCACGTGACCATGACAAAATGGCGGATATAGTACGTCCGAATTCCATTTATACTTTTCACGTTCATACTGTATAGAACGTACTTTTCTAACGGCCGAGTAGTACGTTCAAATTCAAATGCAGTACCTACTGAGTAGTAGGCGGTTTCGGACGCAGCCATAGGCTACGTTTGAAATCTCCTACTTCCCTAATATATTTTAAATAAATCAAATACATATTTAAATAAAATGATGTAAGGAGACCACTGAAAATGGAGGACATATTTGGTCTTTTTAATGCAACCATGAAAATACAGGTTCTAGTTGGACTTTTTGGGTGTAATTGTTTAAACCATGAAAAAAGTTAAAGAAAGATGGAAGAAGGAGTGAAAAATACTGGAGTGTCTGTCTTGGTTTGATCTGCATTTCTGTCAGAGCCATTGTTAATATTGGATGAATTAATGCGATCATGAGTGCTGAAAAATGCAGACAGGTTTTAATTCGTCTTGTAATTCCTACTAGAAAGCAATGAATTTGTAATGGTTTTATTTTTCAGCATGATAATGACCCCACACTGCTAATGTAATGAAATCATGTGGGGAGAAAAACAGCTAATGAAACAAAGACAGTCATGAAGTGGCCTCCACAGACTCCAGACCTGAATATATACAGCATGTATAGGCAATATTATAGGCAGTACGGGATTCACCTGGAGAGAAAAAGAACAGGCTAAATCTAAGCAAGAACTCTTAGAAATGCTAAAAGATGCTTGACATTAAATATAATTTCAAAAAAGACTCAACAAAACAGTTCAAGCTGTTGCTTGGTGCTGAAGAGGTCACATTAAACACACTTTTGATGCTAGTCTTTTGATTCCAAAATTAATTTTGTTCTGAATATTGTGTACTTATTTCCCATGCTCCATACCTTATAGATGGATAAATTTGTGCAAAAGTCTTGGTGGTGGCCTAAGACTTTTGCACAGTACTGTATATCGTAAAAATGTCTATCAATCACTAGCTAGTTTTTGCTCATTTATTTTGGGATATTCCTTTCATACATTAAATAAGCCATTTCTTTGTTACACACATCCAAACATAGAGTTTGTTGCATGCATCAAGATTATTCATTCATTCGTTTTCTTTTCGGCTTAATCCAGGGTCGCCACAACGGAATGAACCGCCAACTTGTGAACTCCAGCATGTTTTTACGCAGCGGATAATATGATAATAAAAGCAGTTTTTAATTAAAAAAAAAAAAAAAACATTTTATGGTCAAAATTATTAGCCCCCTTTAAGCAATATATTTTTTCGATAGTCTACAGCGCAAACCATTGTTATACAATAACTTGCCTAATTACCCTAACCTGCCTAGTTTACCTAATTACCCTAGTTAAGCCTTTAAATGTCTTGAAAAATATCTAGTCAAATATTGTTTGCTGTCATCATGGCACATATAAAATAAACCAGTTATTAGAAATGAGTTATTAAAACTATTATGTTTAGATATTGAGGAAAAAAATAAACTGGGGGGCTAAAAATTCTGACCTCAACTGTATAAAAGTAATTTTTTTTACCTTTAAAAGTATAATCTACATTTTACTAGCATTTTTATTGAGAAATACAGCTCTCCAATATTACACACGTCTCTGAAATCATTTTAATAATCGCATTTAATATTTCCCACGATTTTAAAAGTTGATGAAATGTTCACCTAATATCGCAATCATTTCTAAAATTATTATTATCGAATTTCAATCATAATTTTTTATTTTATTACAGCATTATTAGTGTATATATTTGAGTGTGACCGATCTACATAATCTCTTCTGATTGGCAGAGCGTATGCGGAGGCGGGCTCTTCAGTTAAACACGAGGAGCAGATGCGAGAGGAGGAGCCTCTGAAAGATGTCGCGGAGGAGGCGGAGTCTGACGGCGCTCTAGAGTCCAGCAGCGGTGAGGATGAAGACGAGGCGGGCTCAGAAGAGAAGAAGAAGAAACAGAGAATCGGCTTCCGCGACCGCAAGGTGATCATTGCACATGCACATCATCTCACTCGCATAATGAGGTCAGTGTCAGCCAGCCATTACTTGATGAATCTGTCTGGCTTCACCACGTGCCGATGAAATGGGGAGCCATCACATCTAATCAACATGCAAATCCACGGTTATGAAATCAACCTGAGCTTTTCAGGATTGGGTTTTCATCTGATACGCCAGGAGTGAGACGGTGGCAGAGCGACAATAGAAGTTAATGAATTGCGGCTGACATTAACTGTGGGGAAAATGTGATATTAAAGTAGCATCTGGGACAAGCAAGTGAGGGACCTGAAATGGATGGAAAGGAAAAGAGTAGAAATTTTACACTGTTGTTTTGCTCAGTAGTTACCTTAAAGCAGGTCTATTCAATTAGTCTGTCATGGGGGGCCAGTTCATAAAAAGCATCCCAAATGAGGGGCCGGAGAGACATGACTTGCATTATGAGTGTCCACACAACAGCATATAAGACCCCCTATGCTGTATTTTTGCTCTTTAAGGGTGCTTTCACACCTACAATTTTGTTTCGGAACCTGTCTCGTTTGCGCAGTTAGCGTGATTCGATTGGCATATGTGAACAGGGCAATCGCGCTCTGTTCCGCGCCAAAGTAATCGCTCTGAGATCGCTTGAATGAGGTGGTCTCGGCTCGATTGAAACGAACCCTGGAGCGGTTCGATTGCAGTGAGAAAGCGATCCGATCCGAGCGCGGTTATATCACAGTGTTTTATGCATACGTAATAGGCTTACGGCTATATGAAGAGAGAATTATGAGTAGGGCGGGAAGTTTCGCGAGTCTCCGGATGCCCGCAAACGAGTGATGATCTCCCGGTAATCTTGCCTCTCCCTACCTCAAATAGGCAATGTCGCGCACCCTTGTCACCCCTCCCCATCTCTCCTCAGACACGTCGCGCGCACACACCCTGTCAATCACCACCAAACCACCACCTCTCCTGACAGCTGAGCGGGACGCTGCAAAATAAACCCTGACACTCTGACCAATGTGAGGAGAGTTTACTCGCACGTGACTTGTTTTAGCTCTTTTGGTCCGTTTAGAAACTTTGCAGAGTGAAAGCGAACCGCTCCAAGAGCAAAGAGCAACAATGTAACAATTGTAATCTCTGTTTCGGAACAACTGAATCGATTCACAGGTGTGAAAGCACCCTAAGATGCCCACGTTGTATTTTTCTACATTAAAATGTTAATATGTTGTATTTTGGAACTACATATCAGTGCATTGTACAATAGGCTTTTTCTTTTTACAAACATCCAAATGTTAAAGCACAAAAAAAGCAGTGCATTCCTTAAGTAGGCTTCTTCTACATTCAGACACATTCATATGTTTTGTTTTGAACTGCATAACGATTATAGGGATGCAACAATTCTAGATTTTGGTTGTATAATTATATAGTCTGAAGAATAATCATGGTTTCACAGTTATCATGTTTAATTTATATGCTTTATATTAGGTTCAGTGTTTCCTCTAGGATTTTTTCCAGCTGTGGCGGCAGACCTTTTACACAAATCTACCAACTTCCTATGGCGTTATTTCAATGACAAATGGAGAAATGTCGTGATCACAGAATTACAAGTCGAGATCGCATTTCTATAATACAAACATGCGAATCTTTTTGCTTGCGCGCCGATTTCCTCTGCTCATGCACAAAACCTCTTAGATACCCCTCAAATGTGCTGCTCAAGCGCAGATCTTCTTGTGCGCTCTCGGATAAACGCTGCTGAAGTGCGATTTAGTGCGTTTATGTTGCGAGTATGTCTCCAACATTTCATAGATTTGCTAGGAATATTTATGAATGTCTCCAATAGACCTACAGAGCGGCATTCATGCATCGTGAAGTAAAGTGAACTTGCTATAGTTAATCCAGGGTGCGTGCGTATTAGCCTTGTTGTATAAGTTTGGAACTTTAAACTAGCGCACAGGTGGTATAACTTTGTTTAGTTACAGCAGTTTCAATCCGTGCAAACAAAATGCGGTGTTAAAAAGATGTTGTCGGCTGCTCGCACCACTCACTCGCTTAATGTCTGGTGACTCACGCTCTGCGCAGCCTTTAACTGCAGCTTGTGCTGTATTGAACAGACGCATGTCACTTTATAACTATAGCGGCCGTTTTTCGACCAAACTAAATTTATTTTTGATGTCTTGGTTACACTATTTGAAGGGCCGGAACAAATTGTCTCGGGGGCCAAGTTTGGCCCACGGGCCGCCAATTGACTAGCCCTGCCTTAAAGGGTCACAAAACACCAAAACACATTTTTTGAGCTGTTGACAGTCGTATATGTGTCCCACACTGCTAAAAACACTATTAGGACACCTATATTTCACTAAAAAGTGTAAATTGGTTGTTTTTGCGTTATTTCAAGCAAATTCGGACTTCCGGTTTGAAACTAATTTTTGAAGCTGCGTCACGGCCATGACATAATAGCGTGTATTCCAGCGTGCAGACTGGACGCCTGTGCCAGAGTGTGTCTTATTACGTCTTACAGTGTGCTGCATTAATGCATGAGTAAAGCTTGGTTCAAACCAATCAGCGCGCTCTATTGTGCAACTTCATTAATATTCATTACTGTCACAGTGTTTACACGACAGAGACGCCACGTTTTGGCAAAACAAGCTTGAAGTGTTGCTTTTATAATTTGCTGCAGTTAAGTTTTGTTTTAATTTTCTCTCTGTGAGAGCTCAGCTGGAGTCACGCGTGGATTAACAGTGTACGCGACGCTCGACAACAATAACTTACGTGTCTAAGGAGGATTATTGTTTACCTGAGAGCAGTTCTCATCTGCAAACACTGAGATCCGGATTTGCTTTAGGCTCCTAATAAAGACGCGGCTCTATTTGCTGGTGATTGTCCTGTCTCTACAGATTTGGTAAGTGAGTGACCAGCGCTCTTTGTTTATTCAGTACAAACATGTTAGCACCACAACCAAACTTTAACCTCGTGTAGGATTTTCGCTGCATTTTGTGACCGGAATAACACACGCGGCTTTCTGACACTACCTGCCGTGTGCATCTAAGTTTCCGGGAAATGCTGAGTTTTTTTTTCTCTCATTCGCCGTGCGGTATCAAACATTGCATGAAAAATACACGCTTACAGCAGTTCCTCGAATCAAATATCTCGTTTGTCGCGAGGGGCATGAATGAATTCCCTGAATGAAAGAGCCAAACTGCAGTTCACCGTTGCAAGTCCACCATTTAATAATTTGGCAAATAATTCGACTACAGATGTCCATGTAAACACCGTCACTTTGTCCCCTGTGTGGGTGTGTGTTTTGACAGCGCGCCCAAATAGACACTCCCACACCATCCCTCTTTACTTCCTCCGACACTCCACCCTTAACAAACCTGGACACGCCCACTTTTCTGACTTTTTCCAAAGTAGAGGTGTGAAAACACCCTGCTGAAACGAGGGGTTTCATGGCCCTTTAAAGGCACCAGAGTTTTTATTTTAGATGAACTATCTTTTCAAAGACACAATAGCCAAATATGTGTATAGGATTGGTCTACAAAAACCGTCAGACCATCATGTCGTTCCAAAGACCTTGAGATCTTTGTTTATCTTCAAAACACAAATTAAATAATTTCAGATGAAATCCGAGAGCTTTCTGATCCTCAATATATAACAATAGTTCCGACTCATTCAAAGTCGGAAACGCACCAAAAAATATCCTCAAAACAGTACTTGTTTTGTAAAACTGCATTTAAACTCACATTATTAGCATTGAACACTGAATAAAGCACACAAGGTCTGCCTGAGTTGTCAGTTTTCTGTTGTTCATCTGCAAGACATTTTTAAAATATAAATTTCAGATCTTGGTTAGAACAAAAACACCTTTTAATATGAAAAAAAAATCCTTATATCACGTGCTGTTGCTTTTATTTAGAATTTTATCAGCCTTTAGTCTCTAGTCAGGCTCCTGTTGATATCGTCAATCTGGCAACCTGCGCTTGCGTGTGTTTTGAACCAGGGTTGCGATTACCTAGTTCAACCACTGGGTGTCAAACTTGCATACTGCACATTGAAGTATCGCCACTGTTTGCTAGATGTTGTGTAGATTTATGGTGTTCATTTGATTCTGCTTTGTTGTACGCTTCTGTGCAGGCCTGTATTCCATAACCGGCTTTGACTTTATCACATCTTTGTGGATCATGGCTGTTTGCTGATTGAATTTCTCGCCATACTTACTTAGGCGACCGTTGTGTTTTTTCTGTATGCGTTCTTTTAAAAAAAAAGGACAGAGTTTGTCAGAATGATTTATTTTTGCTACTCTATTTCCTAAAATAGCAAGACGTGGCAGAAGTGTCAGTGGTTCAGACCATTTCGTTCAGAACATAATCATCAGATTTCATCATAAGCCATGGAGAGGAGAGAGGATGTAGGTGTTTTCTGAAATATGGATGCAGTGATAGAATAAACATCATGCATCAACGCGGCAGCATATTAAAAGTGAAGTTGATTTGCTATAGAATGGTTGGGCCCTGCCTTTGATGGATGAGGCTATTCATCATGTAGTGGGGTACGTTAGGTGGCTGCCTCTGTTTGCACAAGCTCTGCCCTCCAGGCCACATCTCTGACCAATAGGCCTCATTCATGAAAATGGAAGCAGAAGACATTTCTGTGTAGATAAGTTGGGGAATGAGGAAGTGTGACCATTTGCATATGCAACAGCAGAACTGTAATAGTGGTTGTTGTTGTTATTCTAACTAGTTCTGCACATTATAAAAGTTCAGCACTGACATCACACTATACATATCTGCAATAAGTGCCAAATGATCAGTTTCGGGATTATTGTTGACCAGGATTAATTGCAAAATTTAATAAATACCATAACGGAGTAAAAGTTTATCATTTGCCTGTGTTTTTAAGGCATTCAGGCACAATAAATGAAAAAGTCCATAGCTTTAACAAATATTAATTGTATTAAGGCCAACTCACACTATGCGATTTTTATTTTTTATTTATTCATGTGTATATATAATTTAATTTAATACATGTTTTTAATCCGTGACGTCATCGACTTTCGCTTTCAGATTTAAAGGGCTAGCGTTGCACCAGACCCCTGTAAGTCGTGTCGTTTGAAAGTGTAGAATCTATATTTTTTACACATATGCATCACTTTGGTTTTTATTCTACTGTATAAAAGTTATTTACACTTAAATACACAGTATTTTGGAGACCTGAGCTAGATATTTTACATTGGTTCATTTTCATATTTTTCATATGACACATGTACAAGTTATAGCTCAAATGAAAGCTCTTGCCTGTGCTCATACAGTTCTAGCATTCTTTTTACTGAATTATATTCATATGCCAAACAGTTGTTGAATGAATTGTGGTGTTCCCATGGCGCAGAAATGTAAACAATACATTCATGATCAATAAGCAGCCCCAGATAGCACAGACAGCTGTCATCTCTTACCTTATGCTGTGCTCTTCAGGGCCATTCTCCTCTGTTTTTGAGGTGATGTGCATAAGTAATCCTTTTATATGTCTGATGTGGTCCAAACACAGTGAATTATGTTTGATCAAACAAAAGAATAGTTAAATATGAAAACAATGATCGCTCCCTGTGGCTTGTACAGCACCTCTCATCAGTTGGAATGCAATAACTTCTGCATAGATTATGGTAGAGACATTTTTCTTTTTTCCTATGATTACAGACATGTGCAGGAACCACCAACATTAATTACAGCACACTAGACCACACAGAACCTAAAAGGTAGACTTTCAAATTTGAGTTTATAAAAAAAAAATACAAAAAGCGCCTCTTTTTTTAGGTGTTTATTATAACACAGACGACAAATACAGATTTTAAACACTTTCAATAGTGTTTTATGAAAATTCAAAGGGTTTTCTTTAAAATGATACCAAATTTTTGCATTTACACCTCTTTATGTGGATTTGGGAAGCTTTTAAATTTGGGTAGGCAAAATCCAGGCGGAAATCCCCAAATAGCAGCAGAGTTTAAGTGGTTAATAATCCTGAACCAGGGCCGGATTAACCAATGGGCATTATGGGCACAGGCCCCGGGTCCTGTGCACATTTGGGGCCCCTGCGAGGTGGAGAAAATGCAGATTTTGGAGTGTCTATTTAGGCTAAGTGCGAATAGCGCACCTCGTTGGAATAAGATAGTTGAGTGCGTCTTGCCATCACCGTTTGATCGACAGATAAAACATAACTAAAGAGCACAACCGACAACAGCATGAGTGGCGTAGCTCATAAAGCGCATGGCAACATGTTTTGACACGATCGATCATGAACCCGGTTTGAATCCAGCGTATGATGAACAAACTCTTCTTTTTCCCCCCACTACATATCAGATTGGAAATACATTAATTTTCAAAAGAAAGGAAATATTTGTGTTTAAAAATTTAAATAAAGTATATAAAATGAGATATAAAGTGATAAGTGACTCATGGGTATTTAATAAGGATAGTAAGAATAATACATATTCTATAAACAGTTATTTTCCACCTGGTGTTAAATGTTAGCGGCATCTTAATATAACTAATCTGTACTTAATCTGTATTTTTTACAACACAAATAAGTCGAGCCTCGCACCACTTACCCTGTGGATTTCTTCTATCGCACATGCAGAATGGAGGTCCATCTTTGTGCATTGATGTACCTCATTAACTGCTGCTTGTTCAGGTTTCTGTACGCATTTCAATGAACACTCATGGTAATGTGGTTTTCAGGAGTTAAGCCGTAGAATACGGTTGTATCTCCCATGAATTGCTGAACTGTGTCTACAAACAGGATTAAGCTGTGGGCGAAAATGTGAATGACAGCCCAATTTAGCTGCGCAGAGTAAGTGGCCATCGTGTCGCTACTTCTGTGGAGTGTTCAGAACCGCTCACCAGATTACATTTTCAGAGCAAGGAGTAGGTTTTGAAGTAGCATATGTTTTTATATAGGACTGTGAACCCTCAGAAGATCAAGGGAAGTGTTTTTGGTGTCTGTGCTTGTGTGATGTATGCTTGTGCTGTAGGTATGTCTTTGATTTGATGCTTAAACACACACTCATTCTCTCTCTCTCTCTCTCTCTCTCTCTCTTCTTGGTGTGCCAGTGTCAGCTGGCTTCAATGCCATTCCAGAGTGGGTGCCAGTTAGATTCCAACCTGTCTGTTTCTACAACACATTGCTTTTCCATCTGAAACAGAGCAAGGGGTCGTGACACATCCCCCCTACACACACACACACACACACACACACTCTTTCTGTATGAATGATGTCATGCAGATTGCAGTTAGTGACACACAAAAACAGCATTGTGTGTTTGAACATTGTGTACATTTGCTCTCATTAGACCGACAGACAGCGCATCATGTTCTCCTATTATTATTTTAGAGACATTTGAGCTGCCTGATTCGATTTCTGCCTGGATCGCTTTGGAACTTTTGTTTGAGCTTATTATGTGTGGGTTAAACGTTTGTGTGGTTGAAAAGTGACAATAGCCCCTTTCACACAGTGATACCGGTAAATATCTGGAAAATTTACGGAACGACTTTACCGGTATATTCAAAAAAGTGCTGTTCACACAGGCGAGGACGTTACGGAATTTTTCCGGAAAAGAGCATTCACACATCCATACCAAAATATCGGTAATTCTGACATCATTAACCAGAAATGAGCTCTAAACGGCTGCGCTTGTGTTTGTAAACATATGACTACATCACAAACTCTGTGGATGGATCAGTATTGTGGACAACTTCGATGAAAACATATAGAGAAACACTTTCGCATGTTGAGATGTTCATGATATGTGTGTGTGCTGGCGCTCACAGACTGTTTATGGGCACACGCAAAGTTTGAAGGTGAACAAACAACGGCTTATCATAAGCATATCGATAATTAATTACACAGATGAACATATAAACGTGATCTGACTAATTTCTAGCAGCTAAATGTGTCTGGAAAAATATTCAAAGGCTTTTATTCTCATAAACCGCACGGACGTGAATGCGTCTGACTGTTCTGATTGGCTAAAGCAGACGTCTCACGTCAGCACGTTCTAGACGTGCACGCGCTTATTCCGGCAATCTTCCTTCTGCATTCACACAGCGCAGCATTCCGGCAAATTATCAGTAATATTACAACTTCTCTTTCCGGAAAATAGCTAGAACGAATTTACCGGTATTTTCAAAAAGAGCTTGTTCACACATACACACCTTTCCGGAAAATTGCCGGTAATTTTCCGGAAAGGTGTGTATGTGTGAAAGGGGCTTATGTTTACATTCATTCATTCATTCATTTTCTTGTCGGCTTAGTCCCTTTATTAATCCGGGGTCGCCACAGCGGAATGAACCGCCAACTTATCCAGCAAGTTTTTATGCAGCGGATGCCCTTCCAAAAGCAACCCATTCAGTTCATATAACAATTAAATATTGTAATCTACAAAACATCATAACCAGTGTTATTACTGCATTTATGTGTCTATTTTTATAGTTACGAATTGTCTTTAGTATACTGATTTTCATAGCAAAAGCCACAGAAAATATATAGTTAATTTTTATCGTTTTAATAAAAAGTACAGTTAACTCTGGAGTACTCCTTTATTAATTTGGGGTCGCCACAGCGGAATGAACCGCCAACTTATCCAGCATATATGCAGCAGATGCACTTCCAGCTGCAGCCCATCACGGGGAAACACACACACACTCGTACACTACGGTCAATGTTTAGCATAACCAATTTACCTGGACCACATACCTTTGGACTGTGGGGGAAACCAGAGCACACTGAGGAAACCCACGCGAACACAGGGGGAACATGCAAACTCCACACAGAAAAGCCAACTGACCTAGCCAAGGCTTGTACCAGTGACCTTCTTGCTGTTAGGCGAACGTGCTACCCACTGCGCCACCGCATCGCCTATTGATAAAAATACCAGCGGTAATAATTTTGAATGTCTGGGAATACAAAAGATTTTTTTTTGGAGAAATGTTTTTCTTTTTTTCCAAGTAGTAAAAGCGAGTGGGCTCCTAAATGCCTTTGAACACGCTTTGAAAAGCTTTACAGAATAAAGTCAGCAACGCTCAATCCTTTAGTACTGAAGCTTGTTCAAAGACACATGGAGAACAATTGAATAAAACAAAAGCAGATGAATTTTAGAGATTTTTCTTAGAACTGTAGAGCTTTTAAGACTTTAATAAACAACACGTCTACAACTACACGTTTCTCAACCAATTCAGCGACAGAACTCGCATGAAATAATAATAAAAATCGAGTGGCCTCTGGAATTTTGATTGACAGGCGCAGTCTCACATTACAGGCATCACTTACTGCAGGCATTCTGGCAGCATCGCAAACACAGACTCATCATTATTTGATCCCGCAATTACAGTCGCTCCTATTGTCGAATAACTGACACTCAATTAGCTTTCAAACTGCGCTAATTAGCCTACAGTAGCCTGCATAATGAATCACTTGCAAAACGGGCTTTACTGAAGATGGCCAGATGCAAAAAAAAATTAAACATCGAATCTGGAAGGGAATGATGAAACTGACCTCCATTACTGCTTATTTCGATGATCTCTGTTTAAAATGCACCGGCTCGTTCATCACAACGAGTTACACAACTCTAATTGAAAAATTAATTTCTTTCTATTAATGGCTGTCAATCTGTTAAACGTTTTTAATGGGTTGACTTGCAGGATATTCTGAATAAATATCCCCAAATGAAAATAAATTATGCGGTTTTGAGGCTAAATAGACTGTGTAAAAGACCAGACAAAAGTCTTGTCGTTGATCTCAGTTGTAAGATAACTTGACTACAAGTTGATCATTTGGAAAAGTGGCAGAAGGTTGATTTTTCGGATGAATCATCTGTTGAACTGCATCCCAATCATCACAAACACTGCCGAAGACCTACTGGAACCAGCATGGACCTAAGATTCTCACAGAAATCAGTCAAGTTTGGTGAAGGAAAAATCATAGTTTGGGGTTACAGTCAGTATGGGGGCGTGTGAGAGATCTGCAGAGTGGATGGCGACATCATCAACCTGAGGTATCAAGACATTTGAGCTGCTCGTTACATTACAAACCACAGTAGAGGGCAAATTCTTCAGTAGGATAGCGCTCCTGCTCATACTTCAGTCTCCACATCAAATCCTGAAAGCAAAGAAGGTCAAGGTGCTCAGGGATTGGCCAGCCCAGTCACCAAAGATGAACATTATTGAGCATGTGTGGGGTAAGATGAAGGAGGAGGCATTGAAGATGAATACAAAGGATCTTGATGAACTCTGGGAGTCCTGCATGAACGCTTTCTTTGCCATTCCAGATGACTTTATTAATCAGTGATTTGAGTCATGTCAGAGATGTATGGATGCAGACCTCCAAGCTCATGATGGAGTCAGACACAATATTCATTCTGTTTCCACTGCAGCATGACTTTATATTCTATACTGGACATTATTTCTGTTCAGTGACAAGACTTTTGTCTGAGCAAAGTCAAATCTTACTGTCCTAATTAAATCATTAAAAATCAAGGCATGATCATATTTTATATTAGCAAAATAAGCGTAATCTAGAGGCCTTTGCCTTTCATATAAGCCACTTCTGATACCAAATGATTAACTAGAAGTCAACTTATTATTTGGAACTACTCTCTCATTCTGGCGTAATAATCATGGCACTTTGCTGCTGTATCATGGCTCCAGCAGGCGCACATAATATTATGTTGTCCTTTTATTTATCTGGCTGGGGCTATTTTCAGGCATTGCGTAATATGCCTAGAACAGTAGCAAAGCTCCTTTATTATTACGCCAGAATGAAAGTATAGTTCCTATCCACATCAGCTTAGAAGCAAATAGCAACTTTTTCAGTCAGTAATTTCAGAAGAGTAATTTTTTAAATAGGAAAACTATCAAATCTTTTTCTTTTGTGTGTGTTTTTTAGTGAGATGCTAATGGTCTAATCCGATTCAATGATTTATGCTAAGCTAAGCTAAAAGTGCTCCTGCTAACTAAATGGGTTCAAAAATGGTAAAGCCAAAGAGTTGAACTCTAGGAGACTTGTAAAATTAGACTATTTCCAAAAAAAGTGGGGTGTTCCTTCTACATCTACTCTTCTTCTGTTCTGGTAAATGTGCTTAATATGATTATATGTGTTACAGGTGATGGAGTATGAGAACAGGATCAGAGCTTACTCTACCCCTGACAAGATATTTCGTTACTTTGCCACCCTGAAGATCATCAATGAACACGGAGACGCAGAAGTGTACATGACACCGCAGGACTTTGTGCGCTCCATCACACCAAACGAGAAACAGCCAGAGAGTGAGTCTCAGTCCTTTTCCTCTTCAGGGTTTCAGAAAGTTGATCTTTGTATGTACTTCATAGCCTAAAAGAGTGGTCCTTAACCTTTTTATCACCAAAGAGACTGAGCAACGCTTGAAAATTTTATTACGGCCCTGTGGGGTGTGGTTCAAAATAGATTGCTAGACGGCCATCAATGTTTTCTCAGAGGAGGTCAAGCTGACAAAGCATTGAGCCGAGGTCATTTTCTCAAAATAAAAGATCGTTCAGACACAGATAATAAATAAAATGTAAATAATTAATTATTTCTTTTGCAACCCGCTACCAATTAATCCACCGACCGGTACTGGTCTAAGGCCTTGGGGGTTGGGGACCACTAGCCTAAAACACATGATACAGGACCATTCACTTGGCATGGCCATATTTCATATGTCAGCATCTGTAATGGTCAAATGAGAGGGGCTTAACGAATCAGGGAACGAATCCAGGCTTAACTAGATTAATTAGGCAAGTTAGGGTAATTAGGCAACTCATTGCATTACGTTGGTTTGTTCTGTGGACAGTAGTAAAAAATATTGCCTAAGGGGGCTAACAATATTGTCCTTAAAATGTTTTTTTTTTTAATAAAACTGCTTTTATTCTAGCTGAAATAAAACAAAAGTCTTTCTCCAGAAGAAAAAATATTATCAGACATACTGTGAAAAATTCCTTGCTCTGTTAAACATCATTTGAGAAATATTTGAAAAACAAACAAAAAAAATCACAGGAAGGCTAATAATTTTGACTATTTTGTTAATTATTTATTAATTTTGCTTTATTTTAAATGTAACTTGGTCTACCATGTTTATTAATAAATAAAAATACTTCAGTATTGAGTACTTTACTATTCATTGACCTATCCTGTTTTTTTTAATGCTGTAGTATCGTTTGAGTCTTGGTGTTTGATATATATATATATATATATATATATATATATATATATATATATATATATATATATATATATATATATATATATATATATATATATATATATGTTTTGCAATCACGTTTTATACCATTTCAAATATATTTTTAGGCATGCTGTATAAGTGCACATACACTGTTTACACATAGTGTTGTGTACATGGTTGTAATACAGCAAGCATTTAGTTTGGGCTTGCTTTTGCAGCTGGACATTGCTTTACAATGCACTTGATGGGTGAACATTAGACTGTGGGGGAGTGTCTTTTGTCTCTCCAAGTGTGAATTATTCATGACCATTGTCACTCATGCATAGAGCTGAGCTGACCCAAAATAGACTTTACAAAATGTAAATCATTGTAATGTTTTCTTTAAATGAGAGAACAGGATAATTTTCACACAATGGACCAAGAGGAGTTACTCAAAAGTCTTGTTTAGGCACATTTAGTGTGTGTGTGTGTGTGTGTGTGTGTGTGTGTGTGTGTGTGTGTGTGTGTGTGTGTGTGTGTGTGTGTGTGTGTGTGTGTATATATATATATATATATATATATATATATATATATATTTTTTTTTTTTTTTTGACATTATTTCAGATACATTTTTCTCCAAAACATACTAACGCATACCTGTTAACATTGGGATGTGAAAATAAGGGATATGCCCACCATATTAAGTGATAAAAAATCTTTAAAACATCCCCAAATTACAAATATACTAATTGTTAAGTTTCTTTGTAAATAAACCGTTAAATAGTCAATAATATGTTTTATTATTATTATTTACAAAAGAAAAAATTAGTATACATTAGCAGCAAATAAATTGAGTTTATTACAAAACAGTTCAGCTTATTAAAAATAATAGCTATTACTAAGAAATAGAATCAAGCTATCAAATCTCATAAGCTGTTTCTTCACTGTATAACTTGCACATTCTGATTAAAGAGCAACAGATGAATCTCTTACTTGTTTAGATTTTTTGTTTGATTACATTAAATAACAGAGGTGTCACTTTAAATATCCGCACATCTAACGTTATAATGAAAGCATTCGACTGCTTTCCTAACTTTTCATGCTCATTTAAGACGAAATTAGTTATGTTTAAAAAAAAACCCTCACCAAGATAGACATCCTTAGATATTATTATTATTATTAATTATCTGTATATTTCTGTTCGAACACGCACACAAAACCCAGACCTACGCTCCGCTTTAAATCGTGTGTACAGAATCCGTTTAGGAAACATCCTCTATTTATCACTATGGAACGCGTCAGCTGACAGTCACGCACCGCTATATGAGGTTTTAAGGATTGCATTTGAAGATATGACGGCACCTATGATGAAAAGGAGAGAGAATCCCGCCGTTTTTATATTTATTTCAAAGTGTTATCATGCCTAAACAAAGCAAATGCACAGAACAGACTCTAATTTAAGAGCAAGGGGCAACACCTAGTGGTTCGGCGGTATGGGTAGCGTAAAGGGTTGCTCGGCTCTTTAATGTTTATTTGCCACCCTTCAGAGAAAGACTGAAAATACGGGTGAGTGATAGCGGGATAGAACTATAAAATACGGGAGAATCCCGTGAAAAACGGCAGGGCTGACAGGTATGTACTAACCACGCATAATTAAAAAAAAAAACCGCAAGCATGTACGTCAATATTCCTCGCATTTAATTTTAGCACAATTTGTGCTGAATACAAAAACAAATACATGTTGGCCAATAGTTTAAGCTCAAATAGCACATATCTCAGGGCATGGCTAAACATCTTAGGGGCCCCAAAATCACCTCAGAAGGTTAAAATAGGTATTGTATCAATGTCAACATCGTGACAACCCTACATTCAAGTTGATTCTGAGTGTCGCACAACCCTCACTTCACAGATAAATGAACACATCACACATTAGTCATGTCACTTCACGCTGAGCTTGGTTCCCTATCTGTAAATAGCTCTAAGCTTGGCACACTCATAAATACACTAATAGCCACTGGCCTGTAGAGCGGACTGACTTCCTCACTCGCTCCTTATGCTCTAATCTGCGTCTGTAATGTTTTTCTGAGAGCTAACGCTATGATATAGGGCTACTGTAAGTCGTGGTCTCTTAGACTCGCTGTGTTAGTAATGTAGCAGAGATGAAAACTGAAAACTCTCCCATACATAAGTGACATTGTCATGCAAAATTCAATCCGTCTTCACTATTTTAACTGCATCTACCAGCAGTGGCTGTAAAAAAATGCATTTGCTTGTTTGCATCTCATGAACTCTGATGCATGTCATTTCACGGTTTTTATATGTTATACATATACTGTTGAAATCAAAAGTATTAGCCGTCGTGTACGTTGTTTTTCTTTTTTAAATATTTCCCAAATGATGTTTAACAGAGCAAGGAATTTTTCACAATATTTCCTATAATATTTTTTCTGCTGGGAAAAAGTCTTATTTGTTTTATTTCGGCTAGAATAAAAGCAGTTTTAATTTTTTTTACACGATTTTAAGGTAATTATTATTATGCCCCTTTAGCAGTACTTTTTGATAGTCTACAGAACAAACCACTGTTATACAATGACTTGCCTAATTACCCTAACTTGCCTAATTAACCAAGTTAAACCTTTAAATGTCCATTCAAGCTGAATACTAATCTCAAAAAATAGCTAGTAAAATATTATGTACTGCATCATGGCAAAGGTAAAATGATTTTGTTAATAGAAAATAGTTATTTAAACCATGGTTTACAAATGGTTCATTAAAAAGCTGCAATGGAGAAGTTTTACCCCTCTTGAATGCATAATGTTGTTGTTTATGCTCACAAAATTGCATAGAGCTGAGTGTCACTTTTTTGAGTGAAGAATTTTAGTTGATTAGTTTTACAAAACCATTACATTGATGACTGGAAATTGGTTAACTTTAATGGTAAATAAAGTAGGGTGATTAATTTAATTTATATCACATAATTGATTGAGCAAAGCTGCGATTGTCGTGCACGTCTTAGGGAACCATTGTGTGTGAGGTGTAATAAGTTTTCTACGAAGGCCAGAGACCGCTCTTGCGGAAAGCTATGATACTATCCAAAGAAATCCAGGAAATCCCCTGAGGAAAATAGTGGTGGTGAATAAACAGAAGATTTACCTGCTTTCATTGATTCACTGTGACTAATAAACACACGACTATAGAATAAACTCACAGAAAGATTTGTTTCAAACACTTGATTGTATGTTTTTATGTTACAATTTCACAAGCAACTTTTACCACAACCGTAGCCCATTGGAACGATGCAAACAGCTGTCATTAACGCAGAACGATTATCTCGAAGTCATTATCGACCAATTAAACCAAATTCTAATTGAAATAGATTTTTTTGCGTAGCTTATAGCTATATTACAACTCTGTGTAGTGAACCCTGCTCCATTAAACGGTTTTACTAGAAGTGTTTTGAATAACAAAATGCTCATGAAAATCGCCTAGATTAAATCTCCCAGCCCTATTTACATACCGTTTTTCATCTTAGTTACTAATGTAATGATTTTAACTAGTAACTAATAGCTTTTAACATTTTATTTTTTACTACGAAGATCGGTCCTTAGTCTTGTTTTGGACTGAGAAAGTGTTTGAGCCTTGGACATTATCATGAAGGCTATTACAGAGTTTATGAGCCATATATGAGAATGCTCGACCTCCTTTAGTAGACTTTGCTTTTTTCAACACATTTCTAAACATAATTCTAATAACTGATATGTAATAACTGATTTATTTTATCTTTGCCATGATGACAAAACATAATATTTTACTAGATACTAATATTTAGTTTAAAGTGACATTTAAAGGTTTAAGTTGGTTTATTAGAAAAAAATGCTTAAGGGGGTTAATAATTTTGACCTTAAAATGTTATTTAAAAAATTAAAAACTGCTTTTATTCTAGCTGAAATAAACCAAATAAGTCTTTCTCCAGAAGAAAAAATATTATAGGAAATACTGTGAGAAACTCTTTGCTCTGTTAAACATCATTTAGGAAATATTTAAAAAAGAAAAAAATTCACAAGAAGTCGAACAATTTTGACTTCAACTGTATATGGTAATAATTTCGGATCAAACTAGTTTGAAGCATTTTGATACAGGCTTAAATTTCACACAGGACCTCACTGGTGAATCGTCTTAGGGCCTGTTCCCAATTCCACCTCTCGCATGAAACCGGAGACCATGACAGCTGAGCTGAGAAAGCAGCTGTTGCGTGTAAAGAGATGGCAAACCGAGCACAGGCTTTTAAAGGAGAGAAAGCCACAGCGAAGCCTTCCTCATTTAGGATAAGAGAGGGTGACATTGGTTAGTAAATTAATTAGCATGGTAGAATGAAAGACTCTCACCCAGAGGCAGAGCTGATGCAAGAGATTTGATCACTGGCCATGAATAACTGGTAGAAGTGCTGATGACTGTGAACCTCCATGTGTCCTCGTGAATGCATCGAGAACATCAAGAACATCTACATAGTGGGACGTGAAGGGGTCGTTCACACAGAATGCGTTTTCCTTCTCCAACGTGCTACTTATCTATTGGTTTTTAATGTAAACATGTTGGATGGATGTGTCTGACTGTTATGTTTACATCTTTTGAGGCTCAGACATTATCAGGAAGGCTATTCCAGAGTTTAGGAGCCAAGTATGTGAAGGCTCAACCTCCTTTAGTGGACTTTACTAATCTGGGTACTACCAGAAGTGCCGTAAGCTAGTAGTTCAATGTTGGACAATAGGACGGCCGTGTGTGACTGTTCAAGTTTATTTGAGTAGCACTTTTCACTATAATTATTGTTCCAATTGTTTTGTTTATTGTTTTATTGCTTATTTTCATTATTATATGTAGTATTTATTTATTCAATTAATTTATATAGAAATGTATACCTACATATCAAAATAGTTTATATATATTGTTGGTTGGTTGGTTGGTTTCCCAGAGATGGGTTGCGGCTGGAAGGGCATCCGCTGTGTAAAAACTTGCTGGATAAGTTGGCGGTTCATTCCGCTTTGGTGACCCCCCATTAAAAAAGGGACTAAGCCGACAAGAAAATGAATGAATGGTTGGTTGGTTGGTTTATTCGTTGGTTTGTTCATTGGTTTGTTCGTTGGTTTATTCGTTGGTTTGTTGGTTTATTCATTGGTTCATTCATTTGTTTATTGGTTCCTTTGTCCGTTCATTGGTTCGTTTTTCTGTTCATTGGTTTGTTCGTTCATTGGTTTGTTTATTTAGTCGTTCGTTGGTTCATCTGGTCGTTCGTTGCTTTATCTGGTCGTTCATTGCTTCATTCGGTCGTTCATTGCTTCATTCGGTCGTTCATTGCTAAATTCGGTCGCTCATTTAGACGTTCATTGCTTCAGTCGTTCATTCATTGCTTCATTTGTTCGTTCGTTGGTTCATTCGGTTGTTCATTACTTCATTCGGTCGTTCATTGCTTGATTCGGTCGTTCATTGCTTCATTCGGTCGTTCTTTGCTTCATTCGGTCGTTCATTGCTTCAGTCATTCGTGCATTGCTTCAGTCGTTTGTTCATTGCTTCATTCGTTCGTTCATTGCTTCATTTGGTTGTTTATTGCTTCATTTAGTTGTTCATTGCTAAATTCGGTTGTTTTTTGCTTCATTGGGTCATTCATTGCTTCATTCAGTCGTTCATTGATAAATTTGGTTGTTCTTTGCTTCATTCGGTCATTCATTGCTTCATTGGGTTGTTCATTGGGTTGTTCATTGGTTCATTCGGTTGTTCATTGGATCATTCGGTCGTTCATTGCTTCATTCGGTCGTTCATTGCTTCATTCGGTCGTTCATTGCTTCATTGGGTAGTTCATTCAGTTGTTCATTGGTTCATTCGGTTGTTTATTGGTTCATTCGGTCATTCATTGGATCATTTGGTTGTTTATTGGTTCATTCGGTCGTTCATTGGGTCGTTCCTTGCTTCATTCGGTGGTTCATTGCTTCCTTCGGTCGTTCATTGCTTCATTGGGTCCTTCATTAGGTCATTCAGTTGTTCATTGGTTCATTCATTCGTTCATTCGTTTTTGCTTATTTGTCACTCACAGAAATTTGTCTCTGCAGCTTTCAAATGTTCGTTACATATATTTGACATAAATAAATAAAAAAAAGCATTTTGGTGTTTATTTTAATAAGTTGAGGACATAACCCCTCCCAAACCTCAGGCTTGATCCCAGCAAACCACTTCAATTTATTCCACAGCTCTTCTTTAATGCGATTCATTCAGATGCGCTTTAATCCCAGGCCTGTCAGTTAGACCGCGCTAAGAAAAATGGCCACTATTAAAAGCAAAGTGGATATTAGAAAATACCCACTTAAAAATCTGCACTTTAAGGACAACATTTACAGCAAACATTACACGCAAGTATTCACTGGTCATTTTGGAAGCAGCAGAAGCGCACGCGTCTTCCTCATTAATAGGGAGCGTTATCTCCTCTTTGTTGAATTGTAAATGATGGCAGTGACCAGCTCAGTGTCCGTACAGCCTTCCTCAGCAGTCCTCCACACACCTCCACATCTTTTTAATCTTTCTTCTGCTCGCTCTATTTATTATTTTTTTTGTCCAGCTCTTTATTTCTTCGCTTTTATTGTAGACCTTGCTGTACACTGTGGTGGGTGGTATGATCATAATCTCAGCCAGGCTACATCAGTCATTTATCACAGCCTCAAACTGTACATCACAACATAATTATGTTTTGTTGAGTTTTATATGTAAAAAACAACAACAACAACAACAACATAGTTTTGGATAATAAAACCAAATTAGACACCTCACTAATGAAAGATTCATCATGTCATGTCCATCTTTATTTATTTATTTATTTGTTCATTTGTTTGACGTGGACATCACAATTACACTGGACAAACCATACGGATTTGTTTAAAGGTGATCTATTATGCAAAAATCACTTTTATAAAGGGTTTAAACAGTTGTGTGGCAACAGTGTGTGATTACAACCAGCTTCTAATGGTAAACATTAATTAATTCTATTTTTTATGAACACACTTCATAAATAGTCTTCAGAAACCCTTTGATTGACATTTCTCCTTTGTACATGTTAAAAGAGGGGGAAAGCACACTCATTAGTGAGGATCTATCCCTTATTTGCATAAACAGCCCTAAGTGAGAAGCAGCCATCCGCCATTATAGTTTTTAAGAGCTGTTTTTTATTATATTTTCAAATTTTCACAGAGATAACATAAGTCTTGTTTTTGAATCTGCCACTATGCTGATGCACAGGCATTTGTAGCTCTGCCCTCTTTTGAAAAGAGCACAATCTCATTTGAAATTAAAGTGACAGTCACCGAAATGGCACAATTTGAATCAAAGCCTAAAAGGGGCAGCTTCAAAGACTTTTAAAACATTATTTGTTGGGTATTTTGAGCTGAAAAAGGCAAATATGTGCTGATTTTCAACACCTGTACATGGTGAAAAACTAACACAAATTTAATACAATTAAATTAATACAATTAGTGTAAGTCCATATTGACATGATAGCATCACGCAGTTGCTGCACATTTGTCGGCTGCACATCCATGATGCAAACCTCTCGTTCCACCACATCCCAAAGGTACTCCATTGGATGGAGATCTGGTGACTGTGGAGGCCATTTGAGTACAGTGAACTCATTGTCATGTTCAAGTAACTAGTCTGAGATGATTCATGCTTTATGACATGGTGCGGTATCCTGCCGGAAGTAGCCATCAGAAGATGGGTGCACTGTGCTCATAATGGGATGGACATGGTCAGCAACAATACTCAGGTAGGCTGTGGTGTTGACACGATGCTCAGTTGGTACTAATGAGCCCAAAGTGTGCTAAGAAAATCTCCCCCACACCATTACACCACCACCACCAGCCTGAACTATTGATACAAGGCAGGATGGATCCATGCTTTCATGTTGTCGACACAAATCCTGATCCTACCATCTGAATGTCACAGTAGAAATCGAGACTCATCAGACCAGGCAACGTTTTTCCAATCTTCTATTGTCTAATTTTGGTGAGCCTGTGTGAATTGTAGCCTCAGTTTCCTATTCTTAGCTGACAGAAGGGGCACCCGGTGTGGTCTTCTGCTGCTGTAGCCTATTCGCCTCAAGGATGGACATGTTGTGTGTTCAGAGATGCTCTTCTGCAGACCTAAGTTGTAACGAGTGCTTATTTGAGTTACTGTTGCTTTTCTATTAGCTCAAACCAGTCTGGCCATTCTCCTCTGACCTCTGGCATCAACAAGGCACCCTCAGAACTGCCGCGCACTGGATATTTTCTCTTTTTCAGACCATTCTCTAGAGATGGTTGTGCATGAAGATCCCAGTAGATCAGCAGTTTCTGAAATACTCAGACCAGCCCGTCTGGCATCACCAACCATGCCATGTTTAAAGTTACTTAAAACAGTATTTCTTCCCCATTCTGATGCTTGGTTTGAACTGCAGCAGATCCTTTTGAGCATCTCTACATGCCTGAATGCATTGAGTCGCTGCCATGTGATTGGCTGATTAGAAATTTGAGGTTGGACAGATGTACCTAATAAAGTGGCCAGTTGGTGTAGTTACTTTGTACCTAATTACACCCAACTCTGCTTGTGACCCGATCACCTAGAAATGCTCAAATGGGTTTAGATGCGCTTTTAATGCTCTTATTCCCTCAGAATGGAAATCAGGATATAGGACATTATACCTTTAAGCAGGAATAGAGTGGAAGACTCCACAAATTAGTATGAAACGCTTGAACGACCACTCGTCTGTTCTCCTCCCAGTAAAATACCTCGTACCCGTAATTGCAAAGAGCAGTCTGGCTTGCTTTATTAGAGTTTACAGCCTCGTTAGGTAAAGACTAAGTGTTTTTTTTTTTTCTTCTTCTTTGTTTTACCTGAGCTCCCCCATTTTAAAATTAAACTGCAATAAATATTTGCTTGCAGGAAGAACGCTTGAATTATGTGTGAAGTAGGGAATTAATCGCAATCGCAAAAAAATTGCAACACACGCAATTTCTAAATCGCAAAAGGCTGCAATTTTTATCTATTAATTTATTTCGAATTTTATTCAGAATATGTTCTCATGCGCATGATATTAATATGTTAACCAATCAGAGCTGACGTAGCGCACCGGGCAATATAGCTATTATGTTAACCAGCTCACTCTCCGCATGACGAAGTTGAGAATAGGCGAGCAGGAGGAAAGAGCATAAAATATGGATGCAGGTCAAAATAAAAGGGATTTGGTGCTAGGGAGAAATTCAACGACAGTCATTTTGGAGTGTTTTGGATTCAGGAGAGAGGATGTGTCACAGAGCAAGGCAATTTTTAAGACTTGTGAAATGATTATTCCAACAAAACGGAGCAATACTACAAATCTGATCCAACACTTAAAACAGTGTCATAAAAAACTGCATGATCAATGCATCTCAACAAAGTCCATCGAAACAAACAAAAGCACACATCAAAGCCAGCCCAAACAGACTAAACTAGTATCCATTGTTCAAGCATTTGCAAGCGCCGTGCCTTATGGGAAAGGGTCAAAACGGCACAAAGAAATTACTGACTCAATAGTTTTGTTATGCACTTCTTGTGCACTGAATGCATTTTGAATGTATGTAGCTTGTTTGAAAAAGCAAAAACAGTTGCCAAAATCGCAAATAAAATAAAAATATTCGTTTGTAAAATCGTAATATAATTATTAGGGGTGTCACGATTTCGATTTTTAATCGAATTCGATCAAAATTTATGCTTAATTTCGATTATCGAATCAAAAAATAGAATCGTCGATGCTACCACGCCCCCATGTCACGTCAGCTTGGCTTGCCAAGCGGGAAAAACAGGCTTGTTGAAGTGCTTGTTAAACTGCACAAGCAGGAGACCCGTCGACAGAGCTTAAACCCTCTCCTCTTCCAATGAAGTCGCCGGTGTGTAAGCATTTTGGATTTCCAGTGAGTTATGTTGACAACGTTCGTGTTGTCGACAAAAAAAACACAGTTTTGCAAGCTCTGCTATGTACGTATTACGTACGGTTCGTCCGATAGACAACACCGGCATCGCGATCCTCTGCCCGCCCCCTTTTCAAATCCGCTCGCGAAAAGTACACACTCAGGCCCTGTATACACTGTCTTTGTTTTTAAATGGCATTTTAGATCAACAACGATTTGACATCCACAGTGGCGTGTAGCATTTCTGAGCAGCCCTCCTTCCTCTCTACCTCTGAAAGTGCACATCACGTGACCAAACAGACACAGACGCATACACAGCCATGCGCTCCAGACAGCAGGTCCAGGCAGTCAGAGGACTGCTTCAATCTTTCACTCACTTGTACTTAGTCATTTTAGCGCACACCTCAGATACTGTTGGCTGGTTCCTGTTGGTTGGGCGTCTTTTTTACCGACGGCATTATAACGACACAGATCACTGCCTATTCACGAGTCCCGCAGAAAAAGTGATTGACAGGTGGTAATTATGTGTGTATCTTGCCTTTATTCATTTACTGTATGATTTGTTTATGGGTAAAACAAAGACCATGCAGGTCAGGTAGTTTAAATGGTAGGCTACAGATAATTAATTGGTCATTAATTAATTAATTATTCATAATCGAAAATCGAATCGAACCATGACTTTAGAATCGAAAATGTAATCGAATCGAGGATTTGGAGGATCGTGACACCCTTAATAATTATTTTGTCCATATTGCACAGCCCTAGTGTGAAGGCACCCATTATAATGAAGGCCCTTTTTTTTCTTTTTTTTTTTTTTGCTGAAGCATTTTTGCCCATTAAATGTATGATAAACATAAAGGTTTGATGTATTCAGAGCGTCTGACAGCCGAGCGGCGGGGCTTCATGAGAAATGCTGACTGCTGGATTAAAGCATGTTGCATTGAGATTCTGTTATGCTAGAGGTGTTCGCGCACAGGCTGAACGCTGTACTGTCATTCATAAAAAGCGTCAAGTGTGTTTCCGTCTCTTTTTTTAAACACTCGTGGGTGGGATGTCAGGAGACCCACTGCATGTGATGTCATTTAGTTTAGTTTAAAGAGTCTGGCTTTTCTTTAGGGAGAGAAGAGTGGTTGTAAAGAGAGAGAGAGAAAGAGAGTGAGCGAGTGAACATAAAATTCATTATTCATCTGACCGTGAGGAAAGCTGTTCCATAATTCATCCGGTTTCGGCAGCAGACTTAGGGAGATACGCTCATCTCTGAGGCTTCAAACAGGGGTTACGCTTGACTTTTCTATAGTAATCTCTGCTGTGACCTCTTCTGTCACTCAAATTTGGTGTTCAAAGTGGATGAAGATCACAGCACTACACGCCTTGACTAACTAGGGTTGAACAGCCGATGCTGGACTTACAGTATGATGCGTATGTGGTGGATGTATTACAATGTAATTCATTTGTAAATACTAGGGATGTAACGATACACCAAAGTCACGGTTCGGTTAGGTTCACGGTACTTTTCGGTTTCTGTTTGCTGTGGGGTTAGGGTTGATGTCATGTTAACAGCAATGCTAAGGAACAATAGATTCACTTAATAACAAGAACATCTTAACTTTTTCTTTTTTAACTTTGTCATCACATTTTTAGTACAGTCAGGATACCCGAGTAAACAACTAAAAATAAATAAATACCTCCAATATAGACTAGACAGACAAAAACTATTCTCTTTAGTGCAGCCATCTTAACTAAGTAAACTAAAATTAAACAAATAACTGCAGTGTAGACTAGTGAAAGATCTTCTTCAAAAACACCATAATATCCACATTCTCAGGTGAGAGGCTTGATCTCTGTGCTGACACAGACGCTCATTTTTGATTATCTAAGGCAGGGGTGTCAAACTCAATTCCTGGAGGGCCAATGCCCTGCACAGTTTAGTTCCAATCCTGCTCCAACACACTTACCTGTAGGTTTTAAACAAGCCTGAAGGACTCAATTAGTTTGATCAGGTGTGTTTAATTAGGGTTGGAACTAAACTGTGCAGAGCTGCGGCCCTTTTGGAACTGAGTTTGACACCTGTGCTCTAAGGTTTCATTTCATTTAGGTTTCACACCAATATGACTGTGAACACACTATACCTTCTCACACATCTGTCCAAACAGCTTACAAAAGTTGATTTTCATCATAGGTGCCTTTTAATAGAAACCAGGGGCCTCATGTATCAACGCTGCGTACGCACAAAAACTTTGCGTACGCCAAGTTTCACGCTCAGAATCGCTCACGTTTGGATTTACTAACAATGAACTGAACGTGGGAATGTGCGCAGGTTCACGGCAGCTTTCTGGCAGGCGTACGCAAATTTTTTGTGCGTGTCTGTTTTATTTCCATTGGCGACTCCTAGAGGCAGTTGTGTTAAATTCTTCTCTACAAAGTGTCTGAGCCTTGCAATGGCAGCTGTATGAGATGGGTTCATATAGTAGGTTTGTAAGATTTCCATACCATACAGTTGAGCAGCTAAACATTAAAGCACAATTTGCAGCGGTCGCCTGTTTTCCCAATGTAATCTGAGGTATCTACTGCACGCACATTGCTATAAAGACACTATCTGAAGATGAATTTGCATGCGTGAATCAGAAACATTTCCATTCAATAAATGTGCAAATAAAATATGATGCACAGACTTATTGATGATTCCCACTTGTCTTTCTCGTGATAAATAGTGGGCAAAATCTGATATGTAGCGGGGAAAAAAAGAAGAAAGAGTTCATCAGACGCTGGATTCGAGCCGAGTTTATGCTCGAACGTATCAGTACATGATCACATGCTTCTTATGAGGTGCGCCACTGAGACTGCTAAGAGTACTGCAACATTTTACAGATATAAACCACACTATTTCTTTTTTAATTCACTCAGTGCGATGTTCAGACCCAACTGTGTTAACCGTACCAGCTAAACTCTCTCACTCTATTTTTTTCTTTTGTTGTTAATTCCGGAGAACAAACTTGCAAATAACACCGCTTTTCTCCGGTCTACCTCCGAAAGCAGCACCTCTAATTCACATTCTGTTCAAAGTTTCTCTTTTTGTTTGATTTTGCCATTGCTTTTTCGTTGGGTTTTTCCATTAGCATAGTCATTAGCATATTCATACGGGGGAGGAGGCAGGGAGGGGTTTTGCGCTCGTGCATGTTGCGCTCAGTTTCACGTTCATTCGGATGTACAAAAGAATATGCGTGAGATTCGGCGTACGCAGTGTTTCATACATCTGAATTTTTTTCTGCGTACGCACATTTACAGCTTTGTGCGTACGCAATGTTTTAGTAAGATTTCCACGCAAGTCTTCGTACATGAGGCCCCAGGTCTTTTAATGTCAGTTATACAGTACTGTTAGACCAGCAGAGTCTGTCCTGTTTGGATCAGTTTAGCCCTGTGCTGCTCCATTCAGTGTTGCACAAGATTAATGATGAAATGATTTGCTGCTGAGCGACTCTTGACATTTATTTGAAACTTGTGAAACATGGAAATGAGCCTTAATAGCTTATATTAATCACTCATAGACGTCAGTAATCACTCAGTTCCTGTAGTGACATCTATAAATGTAAAAAGACTGCTGGGATTCAAAGATACAAATAGGCTTGTTTGTGTGTGATGAAATTGTGTATTCAGAATCTAGAAAGTTCCTCATTTACTTTGCATTTGAGGTTCTCACAGGAATTTTCCCACAGTAAAGCTGTTCCAAAATGAAATGCACCATTCTGACCCCATTTTAATCTATCATAATGTATATTTCGCCTAATAAATACCCTGGAGTGTATTGGGACGCATCTTCAATGATAGTAAATATATTGTCAAATCCAACAGTTTGAAACAGACTTAAAACAGTTGAAAAGAGCGTTAAATGTACATGCTGTTTTTTCCATTTTTGCTGTAGACCAGGGGTCACCAATCCTGGTGACCACTGTTGTAGACTTTATTCTCTTGTGGTTCTTCAAAAATTATTCCTTTAAATGGATTTGATGTTCAGTAAACATTTGTTTTTTTAATATTAGCAAAGTTGAAAATACTGCTGTTTCATATTTCTTTGCAAATCACAATACATGATTATTCAAATGATAATATGGTAAGAAAGAAAGAAAGAAAGAAAGAAAGAAAGAAAGAAAGAAAGAAAGAAAGAAAGAAAGAAAGAAAGAAAGAAAGAAAGAAAGAAAGAAAGAAAGAAAGAAAGAAAGAAAGAAAGGCAAGAACAAAATAAAGGAAGAAAGGAAAGACTGGAAAGAGAAAAAAGTAAAGACAGGAAGGCAAGAAAGAAAAAGGAAGGAAAGGTAGGAACAAAATAAAGGAAGGAAGGAAGGAAAGACAGGATAAAAAGAAAATGAAAGAAAGAAAGAAAGTAGCAAAAAGAAGAGTAATAAAGAAGGAAGGAAGGAAGGAAGGAAGGAAGGAAGGAAAGACAGGAAGAATGAAAGACAGGAACAAATGAATGAAGGAAAGACAGGAAGAATGATAGAAATAATAAGAAAAGAAAAAAGGAAAGAAAAAAAGGAAAGGCAGGAACAAAATAAAGCAAGGAAAAACAGGAAAGAATGAAAAAAAGAAAGAAACAATGAAGTAAGGAAGGAAAGATAGGAAGGAAGGAAGAAAGAAAGAAAAGACAGAAACTAAAAGGAAAGAAAGAAAGAAAGAATGAATGAAAGAAAAAGAAAGAAAGAAAGAAAGAGAAAGAAAGAAAGAAAGAAAGAAAGAAAGAAAGAAAGAAAGAAAGAAAGAAAGAAAGAAAGAAAGAAAGAAAGAAAGAAAGAAAAAGGCAAGAACAAAATAAAGGAAGGAAGGAAAGACAGGAAAGAAAAAAGTAAAGACAGGAAGGTAAGAAAGAAAAAGGAAGGAAGGAAAGGTAGGAACAAAATAAAGGAAGGAAGGAAAGACAGGATAGAAAGAAAATGAAAGAAAGAAAGAAAGAAAGAAAGAAAGAAAGAAAGAAAGAAAGAAAGAAAGAAAGAAAGAAAGAAAGAAAGAAAGAAAGAAGAAAGGAAGGAAAGACAAAATAAATAAAGAAAGGAGCAAAAAGGAAGGAAATAAGGAAGGAAGGAAAGACAGGAAGAATGAAAGACAGGAACAAAATGAATGAAGGAAAGACAGGAAGGATGAAAGAAAGCAATAAGGAAAGAAAGAAGAAAAGAAAAAAGGAAAGGCAGGAACAAAATAAAGGAAGGAAAAACAGGAAGGAAGGAAAGATAGGAAGAATGAAAGACAGGAACAAAAAGAAAGAAAGAAAGAAAGAAAGAAAGAAATTATTATTGAGTCCTAATAATGTGTTTGTAGAAAGTGTCTGGTGCATATGGAGAGGAGAGAGTGTGTCTCCTACAGGTGCTTTATCAAGCCTGTGTAGTACACTCAGAAAAGCTCTGTATTACACACAATATGAAGTCTACATTACTCCCGACGTGCAATAGTTTACGCGTTCATCCAATACCACAATTTAATTATCTATATAAAGTTATTATCTCCATTTTATCTGTGTGTTGTTATTTTGTCTGTGTGTTGTTATTTTGTCTGTGTTGTTATTTTGTCTGTGTTGTTTTGGAGCAGAGCCCCCATGTTTGACTGACTCTGTCTCTCTCTCTTTTGCAGACCTTGGTCTGGATCAGTTTATGGTGAAACGCTATGATGGAAAGGTAAGCAGCGAGGTCTGTACGTGTGTACGTGTGTGTCTGTGTGTGTGTGTGTGTGTGCATATGTGGGCGAGTGAGTGGGAACCGAACAGTTACTTTGCCATTGTGCAGCTCGACAGGGTGACGCAGGATGGAGACGCGTGTTCTCATTCACTCTTCATAAAAATCTTTCACTCTCTCTCTCCACAGAAACTCGTCCACAGCTCAATTCAGAGCATGCTTTGAGACATTTTCTCTTCTACGGTCTAAAAACTCTCCTTTGCACGCATGAAACATTTTGCATGACACAGTCACACGCGCATTTTCTTCAGGGACACTTGTTTTCATTATGTTGTCGTGTGTGTGTGTGTTTTCTGTTATTTATAAAAGACTTATTTTCATCCTATCTTTCAGGTTGATGTAGTATCTCTTTTCTTCTTGATGTCTCTAGGTTACCCTCTTTAAACACACCTCCGCTGTGTCTATCTTTATACTCTAGCCTTGCTTCAAAATAGTCTCCCGGCTTTGTTCTGTTTTCATTGCCTATTTAGTGTCATTTTATTAAATGTATTTTGTAGTGGTATATGCAGAATTTACTAATGTTGCAGAACTTAAATTGTTAGATATATCCAAATGGCTCTATTAGAAAGTAGTTTATAAAAGATGTTTGCATAAACGTAACTTGCTACATTAAACCGTTTTTATATTTTTAAATACATTTGAATGTCTTTATATAGTAGCTGTCTGATAATATAATTGATTAATTCATCAGGAACATTTTTTTTGCATTAGTATCTTGAAGTATCAAGTATGAAACATCTCTTAGTAAATAACTAACACAGTAAATAAATTATTACCTAAGTATATACAATCTTAACTTAGTAAATATATAAAAATATTAACTTATAAATTAATTCTTAACTTAGTAAATAACTAATGAGGTAAATAACTAAAAAAGTAAATAAATAAATCATTAACTTGTAAATACATTCTTACCCTAGTAAATAACCAACAACGTAAATAAATAAATTCTTAACTTAGTAAAAACCCTACAGAGTAATTAAATTAATTAATTAATTAATTAATAACTTATAAATACATTCTTAAGTTTGTAAATACATTCTTAACATAGTAAATAGCTAACAAAGTAAATAAATACATTCTTAACTTAGTAAATACCCTACAAAGTAAATAATTAAATAAATAAATAATTAACTTTTAAATACATTCTTTACTTTGTAAATAACCTACAAAGTAAATGAATAAATACATTCCTAACTTTAATAAAATTTTAACATAATAAATAACTAACAAAGTTAATAAAAATGTATAACTTAGTAAATAACCTACATAGTAAATAAATAAATAAATTCTTAGGAAAGAACTAACAAAGTAAACAAATAAATAAATGCTTAGTAAATAAAGAACAAAGTAAATAAATAAATCTTAACTTTGTAAATAAATTCTTAACGTAGTAAATAGCATACAAAGTAAATAAATAAATACATTCTTAATAATCAAATTTTAGCATAGTAAAGAACTAACAAAGTTAAATAAAAAATTCTTAACTTAGTAAAGAACTAACAAAGTAAACAAACAAATAAATAAATTCCTAACTTAGTAAATAAATAACAAAGTAAATACATAAATAAATGTATTAATTCTTAACCTGGTAAATAAATTCTTAACCTAGTAAATAACCTACAAAGTAAATAAATAAATACATTCTTAACTTAGTAAATGAATTCTTAACTTAGTAAATAACTAACAAAGTAAATAAATAAATAAATTAATTAATTCCTAACCTGGTAAATAAATTCTTAACCTAGTAAATAACCTACAAAGTATATAAATAAATACATTTCTAACTTTGTAAATAAATTCTTAACGTAGTAAATAACTAACAAAGTAAATAAATAAATTCGTAACTTAGTAAATAACCTGCAAAGTAAATAAATAAATAAATAAATTCTTTAAAATTTTAATCTTTACATTTACATCCATCAAATTCTACACTGTTGACCGCACTTTTACCCATTAACCCACCCCTAAAGCTAACTATAACTAGACTGGCTCTAGCCCCCTTAACCGTATTCCTATAGATATTGGCAGTAAGTGTTTGGCAGTACAATAAGAGCACATGCAGTCATTGTGCTAAAACCGTAAACAGTAGTAAACCGAAGTTAAAGACGTCTAATTTTAAAAATGGACATGAAAATCACTCTGTATAGTTGAGTTGCAAACATTATACTAATTTGTTGTACCTTGAAACAGGAAAGGCTACTATGAAACTACAATGAAAATGAAACCAATAAAGTCACCTTTAATAGGTTGTTATCTAGAGTCTTTGCCCAACCCATTGCAGACTTGGAAAATCCACAATGTAAAAGAGCAAATCAGCCAAGCCACAAGTGCAACTGGTTCCTAAAGGCTCTGATTGTACCATAATACATTACGCCCATAAAATACCCATTACTCATTAAGAGAACAGGTATAACTGCTTTAGACCATGTACTTGCCGTGCTGACCTATTTTTCCATTGTTATACCAGTGGATTCAGACACACCCTGAGTACACTTGCACTGTGATCTTTAGACCATGTGTGTATAGTTAAAATGGTGCTCAGGAGCATACCTGTCAACATTGGGGTGTGAAAATAAGGCATTTGCCCACCTAAATAAGGGATCCCCCCCCCCCCCCATTAAAAAAAAAAATCCCCAAATGATTAAATATGCTCATTTGGAGCTGTTTCGTTGTAAATAAACAGTTAAATTGTCATTAATAATTTAAAATAGTATACATTAGCAGAAAATAAATTAGCAAACAGTTCAGCTTATTAAAAAGAATAGCTATTGTAAAGAAATAGAATCAAGCTATCAAATCTCATTAGCCGTTTCTTCACTGTATAACTTCCACATTCTGATTAAAGAGCAACAGATGAATCTTATTTATTTAGATTTTTTGTTTGATTACATTAAATAACAGAGGTGTTAAAAATGCACACATTAAACACATCATTCAACTGCTTTTCTAAATTTTTGTGGTCATTTAAGACGAAATTAGTTGTGTGTGGGAAAAAAAGCACCAAGATCGACATCTTTAGATATTATTATTATTATTATTATTATTATTATTATTAGTTATGTGTATATCTGTTTAAACACAGAGCAAGAGAATCCTGCCATTTTCATTTTTAATTCAAAGTGTTTTCATGCCTAAACAAAGCGAAAGCACAGAACAGATTCACATTTAAAAACAAGGGGTGGCCTCGATGGTTCGGCGGTATTGGTTGCGCATAGGGAGGATCGGCTCAGTAATGTTTGTTTGCCACCCTTCAGAGAAAGACTGAAAATACGGGATGATAGCGGGATAGAACTGTAAAATACGGGAGAATCCCGGGAAAAACGGGAGAGTTGACGGGTATGCTCAGGAGGTGTCTGGAATACTCTTAAAAATACAACCACAAATCAGAAAAAGTTGGGACAGTGTGGATAACGCAAATAAAAAAAGAAAGTAGTGATTTCTAAATTTATGTTGACTCCTATTTTATTGCAGACAATACAGCAAACATTATTTAATGTGTTCATCATGGTTTATAATTTCTTTAAACACGGATACCAATTTTGGTTCTTGCAACACGTTTCAAAAAAGTTGGAACATTTACCACTTTGAAATGTTGCCATTCCTTTAAGGACTGAAAAAACCAAGTGAAGAAGTGTTTTAGGTGTCATTTTGTCCTATTCTTCCTGCAAAGTCTTAAGGTTAGCAACAGTACGGGATCTTCGTTGTCGCATTTTGCGCCGCTTATTCTCTATTGGAGACGGGTCAGGACTGCGGGCAGGCCAGTCAGGTACCTGTATCCTCTGCAGCCAGCATTTTGTAATGTGTGCAAAATGTGGTTTTATATTGTCTTGTTGAAATATTCAGCATATTGTCCTCCAAAATCCAAAATGGTGCTATCACAGAAGTGCAAGTTACCTTCGCCAAGGGCACTGACACAACCCAATACCATGAAAGACCCTGGCCTTTGGACATGTTGCTGGTAACAGTCTGGATGATCCTTTTCTTCTTTGCTTCAGAGCACACGGCGTCCATTTCTCCCCAAAAAAATGTTAAGATGGTCCATCTCGGATGCCTCTGAGCCCAGAAAAGTCGACATCGCTTCTGGACACTGTTAACATAGGGCCTCTTTCTGGCACAGTACAGTTTTCACTGGCATTTGTGGATGCAATTATCTATTGTGGTACTTGACAAAGGTTTGCCAAAGTAGTCCATGTGGTGATATCACTTATAGATGAATGAGGGATTCTTGATGATGCAGTGCTGCCTGAGGGATTAGAGATCATGGTAGTTCAGCTTAAGCTTGCTGCCTCGTCCGTTACACACTGAAATTCCTCCAGATTCCCTGAATCTTTTAATGATGTTCTGCACTGTTGAAGGTGAAGTATCCAAATGTCTTTCTCTTTCTTTAAGGAACATTGGATTTCAACATTACAATAATTTTCTCATGTAATTGCTTCTTTATCCTTGCCTCGATATGACTAGACCTTTCTTTGATGCTGATTTTGTACCACATCATAATTAAAGTCACCTGTTGACATCACCTGTCTCAAATAACATCATTATTTAACCAATTTACCTAATTTCTAGCCCAAAATTGCTCCTGTTCCAACATTTTAATGTGTTGCAAGGACCAGAATTGGAATTCATGTTTACTTTGGGGGAAAAAAACAAGCAAAACAATATATATCATGAGGAACACATTAAATAATGTTGGTTGTATTGTCTGCAATGAAATTCAAGTCAAAGTACATGTAAAAAGCACTACTTTCTTTTTTTATTTGCGTTTTCCATACTGTCCCAACTTTTTCTGATTTTAGGTTGTATACAGTTACACACCAACTGTGCGCCTTGAACATAAAAAGAAAGATAGAAAAGCTGGTGCGAGTAGCTTCATCAAGACTTCACTGAGAAACCGAAGAGTGATTTATAACCATCTGACCTGAGACTGATTCACCAACTCATTAGTGCTAATGTGCAAACAAATACGCCTAGTTGAAGTGTGTGTCTGTGTGAAGAGTACAAACGGCACACACAAGCATTAGGTGACCCAGCCCAGTCCAGAGATCAGACTGTTAGCCTGCGACAGCAGCTCTCTGACCGGGTCATTTGACAAATGCTCCCTCTTAATGACTGTGGGGACTGTGGAAAATAGGCATCACAGCCTCATGGACCCTTTTCACAAGACTGTTATGATGCGTTTAATGGTCATCAGCATCTTAAATCCTATTAAAGTTTTTAATATGTACATGTAACTTGTCTATATATTTATAATTATTTATGTATGTATTACACTGACAAAATGGTTAATTGGATTTACTCAATTTGTCAAGGTAAGTGCTTGCAAACAATTTATATGGGCTGAATATAAACAAATTAAGTTGAGCATATCTAAAATTAATTTGTTTGTTTAAATTTATTCATTCATTTTCTTTTCGGCTTAGTCCTTTTATTAATTCAGGGTCGCCACAGCGGAATGAACCGCCAACTTATCCAACATGTTTTTACGCAGCCCTTCCAGCCGCAACCTATCTCTGGGAAACATCCCCCACACATATACACACAGACTTATACACTACAGACAATTTAGCCTACCCAATTCACCTGTACTGCATGTCCTGTGGGGGAAACCGGAGTAAATCCACGCGAATGCAGGGAGAACATGCAAACTCTACACAGAAACGCCAACTGACCCAGCCGAGGCTTGAACCAGCGACCTTCTTGCTGTGAGGTGACAGCACTACCTACTGCGCCACTGCATCGCCTGTTTAATTCAGCTCAAATAAATTATTTGCATCCACTTACCTTAAAAAAAAAGTATTAGAACCAATGAATATTTTTTTTTCAGTGGCCTGCCGCCATAGCTGGAAAAAATCCTAGAGGAAACACTGATATTGCTTTAGGGGGCTAATGGTATTGAACTTAAAAAGTTTTTTTTTTTTTTTTAAACTGCTTTTATTCTAGCCCAAATAAATAATAAATAAGAAAAAATATAAAAGGAAATACTGTGAAAATTTCTTGCTCTGCTAAACATAATTTGGGGAAATATTTACAAAAGAAAACAAAAATCATAGGAGGACGAATCATTTAGACTTCAACTGTAAATAATTAGAGATTTGAAGTAATACATTGTAAGGTAATTTTGTTAAAACCCAAGTTAAAGCTTCTCTTTGTACCTCAGGCCTGTTTAAATGCATCTAAGATCTATAGCCTTTGTTTTAGTGTGTGTGTGTGTGTGTGTGTGTGTGTGTGTGTGTGTGTGTGTGTGTGTTTGTGTGTGTGTGTTTGTGTGACAAAATTCCATTTCCACTATGTGTGATATATGCCCTTTTTCCATTTCCTTTCCCCCTATCTCTTTTCCGATCTCGTTTGGTTTCTCTGGGGATTGTCGGCCAGCGTGCAGCCTGAGGGATGTGGAATATGTCTTGTTATTTCTTTATTTCCATATTTGTGTCAAATCTCGTGCCTGGTTTTGTTCCATACGGCGTCCCGGCAGGACTGCTGAATCCATCTCACTCTTCCTCTACTTCTGCACTATCTTGCATCACCATGGCCACTAAATCCTGGATGGTGTTATGAAACTCCAGGACCGGTATTTTTAGCAGTTAACGCATGGGCGCACTATGCTAATAAACACTCTTGTGTAATTGTTTTGCTTTCTGCGCGGGTGTGAACACACCAGCACTTTTAACCTTCATGTTCATCACCTATCAACAGTATTTTGCAGGTCATCGCAGCCGGGTCCTTGCAAGTGTGACTTTCACAGCTCAAACACGCTTCGTGTGTATGAGAGAGAGAGAGAGATTGTGTGTGATTGTTCACTTTAGCCCACTATAATGCTAAAGTATAATAACTCCATGTTTTTCAAGAATGTTGTCAGTGTTGGGGAGGGTATTTTTACAAATATGTAGTTTCTTGAGGTGCAACTAGGAAATCTAAGGTACTCTTATTTGATTAGGGTTGAAGTTTACAGGATTCATACTGTCATGAAAAACCTGAAAAAGTCATGGTATTTTGACATGGCATTTTCCAGGCCTGGAAAAGTTTTGGAGAACCAGAAAAAACCCACAGTTTTGAATAAGTCATGGAAATTAGTTTAACAAATATCTGGATACTTAAATATAAACTATTTGTCTTCATTTCTTTTCTGTCCATGGCCAAACACATGCTCTTGCATTATTAGTGATGTGTGAGCATTATCTAAATACATTTTACATAGATATAAAGATTAATTTAAACTAAATAGATTGTTACATGTTTTATAATATACTGTAATGAAGGTGCATTGTTTTTCTTATTATTTACCACATATACAATTGAAGTCAAAAATTATTAGCCCCCCCTTTGAATTTTTTTCTTTTGTAAATATTTCCTAAATGATGTTTAATAGAGCAAGGACATGTTCACAGTATGTCTGATAATATTTTTTCTTCTGGCGAAAGTCTTATTTGTTTCATTTTGGCTAGAATAAAAGGAGTTTTAAATTTTTTTTAAAAAACATTTTAAGGTCAATATTATTGGCACCTTTAAGCAAATTTTTTTTCCGATAGTCTACAGAACAAACCATCGTTATACAATAACTTACCTAATTACCCTAACCTGCCTAGTTAACCTAATTAACCTAGTTAAGCCTTTAAATGTCACTTTAAGCTTTATAGAAGTGTCTTGAAAATTATCTAGTCAAATATTATGTACTGTCATCATTGCAAAAATAAAATAAATCAGTTATTAGAGATGAGTTATTAAAAGTATTATGTTTAGAAATGTGTTGAGAAAAATCTGCTCTCCTTTAAACAGAAATTAGGGGGGGGGGGGGAATAAGCAGGGGCGCTGATAATTCTGACTTTAACTGCACAGACATTACATGAAACATTAGGTCATTAAAAAGTTGAATTTCATAGAATTTTAGTAGTAAAAATGTGCATGAACCCTGGGTTTAGTCACATTAATTGTTATTTTTGGAGGAAAACCTTTGTCTTTTCAATAGGAAACCAGTGTGTGATGGTGAAAGAGTTATCTCATACAGATTTCCCAGTGCGTTTCACAAGTTGACCTCATCTGCCACACTTCTGCTTTTTTTTTTTGACTCGTTTAATACTATTTAAACAACTACCTGCACATTTTGCTAATGTTATCGTTCATTTACACAACTGTAGATTATGTACCAAGTTTTCACTAAACTCCCTGTGCAGCTTTTTAGTGTGTTTTTTTTTTTTTGGTCCTCCTCAATGTATGATTAAGTAAAGTGTGATACTGTCACTTTACATGCTGAATGTCACCTTAATATCACTTATTATTTCTTCGTACATAGATTAAGGCTGTAAATTACAGCTTCTTGGTGGAGGGGGACAATATTAATCTTATTAATTTTATTTATTAATTAATATGGAGTTTTTTAAAAAGGTACCATTATTAACTAAGTTTAAACTACAAAAGAATGATTTTGTTTATGTCATATGCGTTCGTAATATATCATATTTTTAGTATGAGTGTAACATCGCCAACTGTCCTGACATGTGTAATACAACACTTTCATTTTTGCAGATCTGTGGTAATTTGTGTTATTTGACAAATAATATTGTTGTCAGTACTCTTCGAATTAGTTTTTCTCCAATTTTAGTACACTATTGTCATGTAAACATACCCTTCAAGCCCTATTTGGACAGTAATTGTTTCTCTTAGTCACATTTGTAAAAGACAAATCTCCACAGCACTCCTGATTGAATATATGATTTTGGATGAAAGTAAATGCAGGGTTGGACGTCTGAGTTTGTAATCCTACGAACCCGGAACTCTGTGTCATACATGACCATTCAAATGCTTCATTGATATAGTTATTAATATAATTATTTTAGTATTTAGATTCACAAAATGTTTCTCGAGGTCCATTTTGTGGTAGAGTTCTAACAGTGATCAAACTCACTGTGACCTCCTTATTAACCCTCGATCCCCCCTGAAGGAGGTCAAAACATGATATGTGAGGTCTGCTTTTTTAAAATGGGAAAAATAATATTTTGTTTTGGATTTTGTTTAGCTTTTTTAAGGACTAAAAAATCGCATGGTCGAACAGGGATGAGCTTATTCTCTTAATGAGTTATAGGTGTGTTTTGACAATAACATCTCATCTCCCATTAATAATAATATCATCAATAATCAATAATATCATCTCCCATTCCCTTTAAGAGTCAGTTGCATCCCGCTATAGCGCGTTTACTATACATGGCGGACTTTGTAAGTGGAAAAGCTGAGCATTTTACTACAGAGAGAAATCAGTTAAACCAAGCATCTGCAGCTCGAGAATGAGAGATGAGCCTCCTCATTCTTTACTTTCACTTTCACTCTCTTCCGCTGTGTGTATTAAGCAGTTTATGCGAGGCGCATAACTAATGCACTCTGCGCTGGACTTTAGACCTCCTCTCAGCTGGTCTATTGTGCAGTCTATTTTAGTTCCTCAATATAGCAATGCGCCTCAACACACCTCCTTTTTTGGACCAGAACGCCTATAGGCACACATATGAGCGCAAATGCATTTGTTATTTAAACAGCGTGGCGCAAACAACACTTGCGTCGAGCTGTAACTAGCAAACAATGATTGCGACGCATTGGGCTGCATGGTGTCGGGTGAATGATATGGCCCTTAGTATGTATTTTAATAGATGCTGTTCTTGCATATGGAAGTTAAACTGTAAAACAGTTAGCAAAATCACCAACTCCCCTGTAAATGGTCAAAATCCATCATGTGAGAAACAATTACCATCCAAATATTGCTTTAGATATGATGAAATGAATCAAGACAAACCAAACTCAAACATTATTTTTGCATTACAGTAAATGACTCTTGAACGTGATGCTAGTTACTCCCCAACATTGATGACATGTATTTATCTGTGTGAACATTTAACTGTATATCTGTGTTCAATCTCTTTTAACACACCAATTCATTGTTCTTCCAGGCATTCAGATAAACCCTACATCATCTTTTTTCATGACGATGTGTTGCGTTGGTTGTGACTGTTATTAATTTGTGCTCTTTGGAATTCTCCTGTGTCCATCTAACCAATAAACCCCGTCATTCTCTCCTCTGCCATCTTTTTTTACTTCTCCATCCGTCCCCCGTGCCCCTACTTTCTGTGCGCCCCTCCCCCTCTGCAGGACTTCTGGCAGGTATGGGGCGTGTGCCAAGCTGCATGGGACTGCGTGTGCGTGAATGCCTTATTTAGCTTCTGTAGCGAGTCTACTGAACACTAGACCTTTGAATTCTCTTTCTCTCTTTCTTCTTCTCCTTGAGTTGTCAGAGAGGAAATCCACATAAGTTCCTAGATGTGTGTGCATGGTGCTCTGGCCAAAACAATGCATTAAAAGCCTCTACATTTCATTAAAAATCACTGGATGGGTAATAAAACTCGGCCGGCCGGGCCAGATGAGCGGAAGAGCTTCGGCTCAGCAGAAAAATGGAGATTTGAATAGTATGACTAAAGCAAAAGGAGGGGAGATGCTACTGACGAAGCGTTTTCTGCGAGTGGCTGACTGGAGCAAATATCACGCTACGATATTATATGGCCAGACCATAATAGTACCATCAGCTTTGTCTTCGGCTATCTCCTTTGTACAAAACTAATGTCAGTCACAAGTTAACTGAAACATTTCAAAGCCAAGAAATCGTTTTCTTGAAATCTACACTTTAAAAATGTGTAAATTAGCAGTTATTTTTTTATTTATTTATGCTTTTGAATTGCATTGTAGGATCTTGAATCCACTATAACCAACACACACACACACGCACATTGGTTTTAGTGGTTTATAAAGACTCTCAATAGCCGTAAAGTATTTTATAAAGTAAAAACTGCTTATTATACCACTTATTTAGTCCTCATTACCCACTTAAACTAGCAAACACACACATTTTGGTGATTTATGAGGACTCTAAAAAGGCTCAATGCATTTTATACAATAAAAACCACTTATTGTATGCTCTCAACACCTAGGGTATACATATGCCATTATACAAAATTTTGTCCCCATAAACCACTGAAACCAGGACACACACACACACACACACACACACACACACACACACACACACACATAGACATTGGTTTTGGTGGTTTATGAGGGCTCTACATAGGCACAATGTAGTTTATACAGTAAAAACTGCTTATTATACTGCTTATTTAGTCCTCATTACCCACTGAAACCAGCGCACACACACATTTTGTTGGTTTATGAGGACTCTACAAAGCCACAATGCATTTTATACAGTAAAAACCCCTTATTGTATGCTCTGAACAACTAGGGCATACCTATGCCATTATACAAAATTTTGTCCCCATAAACCACTGAAACCAGGACACACACACACACACACACACACACACACACACACATAGACATTGGTTTTGGTGGTTTATGAGGGCTCTACATAGGCACAATGTAGTTTATACAGTAAAAACTGCTTATTATACTGCTTATTTAGTCCTCATTACCCACTGAAACCAGCGCACACACACATTTTGTTGGTTTATGAGGACTCTACAAAGCCACAATGCATTTTATACAGTAAAAACCCCTTATTGTATGCTCTGAACAACTAGGGCATACCTATGCCATTATACAAATTTTAGTCCCCATAAACCACTGAAACCAGGATACGCACACACACACGCACACACACACACACACATAGACATTGGTTTTGGTGGTTTATGAGGGCTCTACATAGGCACAATGTAGTTTATACAGTAAAAACTGCTTATTATACTGATTATTTAGTTCTCATTACCCACTGAAACCAGCACACACACACACATTTTTGTGGTTTATGAGGACTCTACAAAGCCCCAATGCATTTTATACAGTAAAAACCACTTATTGTATGCTCTTAGCACCTAGGGCATACCCATGCCATTATACAAATTTTAGTCCCCATAAACCACTGAAACCAGGACACACACACACACACACACACACACACACGAGTAGACATTGGTTTTGGTGGTTTATGAGGACTCTACATACGCGCAATGTATTTTATACAGTAAAAAACATTGATTATATGCTCTCAACACCTAGGGCATACCCATGCCATTATACAATTATCAGTTTCCATAAACAACTGAAACCAACACAAACGCAAATAGACTTTGGTTTTGGTGCTTTATGAGGACTCTACATAGACGCAATGTATTTTATACAGTAAAAACTGCTCATTATACTGCTTATTTAGTCCTCATTAACCACTGAAACCAGCTTGTGCACACACACACATACACACACACACACACATAGACTTTGGTTTTGGTGGTTTATGAGGACTCTACATAGGTGCAATGTATTTTATATAGTGAAAAACACATTATGCTCTCGAACACCCAGGGCATACCCATGCCATTATAGTGGTAATGGTTATAGTTGGCATGTAGATGCAGTGCAACTTAAATTCAACAAAATGCGTTAAAGGAACTAACAAAATAATGTAATGCCATTATTTCTTACACATTATATCGGTTCATACTACTAAAATCTCAATAAAAGTCACTTTGTTAAATTGTAGAGTTGAATTTTAACATCAAATGTCGACAGAGCAGAGATCAACATCCCATTATGCAATTCACAGACATAAATAAACCGAAAAATAAAACTTTTGAATAACCAAAAAATATAGAAAAAGTTCATTAATAGATATTTTTTAGTTTAACATGTTTTGGATTTGTTTTTTACTACAATTATTAGTTGTTTTTTTGTGTCCCTACCATTTAAAACCTTAGATTAAATTAAGGTTGATGAAAAATAATAAGATAAAAATAATAATAATAATTAAATGTATCTACTCGAGTTGCATGGAATGGAACGCTTTAGGTATAATATATAATATTTTATATAATATTTTTATTAATCTATAGCACAAACACTTCCAGACCAAGATATTATTCTTATAATACTTATAAAATGTAATGACCTTTGTCAAGCCCTGCTAATCAATGTTTCCAAACAGTATTCCCTCATCTGCTGTTGCTAGTTTAAACAGGTAGACCCAGCTCAAACTCACGCCATTGGTTGAGCCCTACAAGTCAAACTTCTGTATAGCAAACACAACCATGTTTAAAATATTTATTCAAGCATTTAATGGCTCACGTACAGTCCATGTTTATTCAACTGCTAGCATAACATCAACCAAATAAAACGCTTTGTCCTAAAGCCTTTTTGTTATTTGAAAGTAGGCGGTACTAGTCACCTTTACTCAATATTTAGGACGCACCCAGACACACACATACACATTGGTTTTGGTGGTTTATGAGGACTCTACATAGGTGCAATGTATTTTATACAGTAAAAGACACTTATTATATGCTCTCAGCAACTAGGGCATATACTCATGCCAATATACAAAGTTTAGTCTCCATAAATCACTGAAACAGCACACACACACACACACACACACACACGTTGTTTTTGGTCATTTATGAGAACTCTCTATAGATGTAATGTGTTTTATATCCATGCCATTATACAAATTTTTGTCCCCATAACTTACTAAAACCAACACACACACACGTACACACACACACGCAGGTTTAGTGGTTTATAAGGACTCTCTATAGGGGTAATGTATTATATACAATGCAAACTTTTTTTATTATACTGCTTCTTTAGTCCTCATGAATCACTAAAACCAGCACACACATGCATACTGGTTTTAGTGGTTTATGAGGACTTTCCATAGGCACAATGTATTTTCTACAGTAAAAAAACATGTAAATATGCCCTCAACACCTAGCTCATACCTATGCCTTTATACAAATTTCAGTCCCCATAAACCACTGAAACCAACACACACAAACACACATTGGTTTTAGTGGTTTATAAGGACTCTCTATAGGGGTAATGTACTTTATACAGTAAAAACATTTTTATTATACTGCTTACTTAGTCCTCATGAATCACTGAACCCAGCACACGAACTGACAAATTAGTTTTGAGGGTTTATGAGGACTCTACATAGGTGTAATGTTTTTTATACAAAAAAAAAACAAACTCTTGTATATGCCCTCAACACCTAGGTCATACCTATGCCATTATACAATTTTTTGTCCTCATGAACCACTGAAACCAATCCACACACACACAAACATACAGGTCATGTTCAAACGCATCTAGACAGGTAGACAGACTAATGCACCACACCTCAGTTTGCACAGGACATCAGAGCGGCGTTGAAGACTCTGAATTAATCTGAATTGATCTAGAAGGTTCTTTCTTTCCAATCTGCTGACGCCCACACTCTGTGCCACTGCCCACCCACCACTCAAGGTCTAGTGTGTGCACATGTGCAGTATAGGGTCTGTTATAGGATGGTGTTGAGGGAGGCCAGCTGCCGTTTCTCCCTGCTGAATTATTGAGCGTAGAGACTCTCTTTGTGTGACGTCCAGAGAAAGCAGGAGCGCGTGCTATGTGCATGCATGTTCACATGCTACATGTGCATGAATAATGCAGCACGGAGGATCAGATAAGTGAGCCGTAGACCTTGGTCAGGACAATGGTGTTTTTAATTTGAGGTTGGAATGAGAATGAAGTGGTGAGGGGTAGAAGTGCAGGGTGGACCGTTCTGTTATATTATATGGCTGGGTAACTAAGTTCAATACTTTTAGACGCCAACCAAATTACTGTAGAGTATCGAAAATAGTATCAAATCAGTATACCAAAAATGGAGCACACTGAATACTACATGAATAATGCAGCCAAAATTGCGTACCAAATTTCGATACCTAAAATAGAGCACTCTGAATACTACATGATTAATGAAGCCAAAAAATTTTTTTTTTTACCAAATTTCGATACCTAAAATAGAGCACTCTGAATACTACATGAATAACGAAGCCAAATTTTTTTTAACCAAATTTCAATACCTAAAATAGAGTACTCTGATTACTACAAGTACCAAATTTCGATACCTAAAATAGAGCACTCTGATTACTACATGAATGATGCAGCCATAATTACCAAAATTTTGTACCAAATTTCGATACCTAAAATGGAGTACTCCGATTACTACATGAATAATGAAGCCAAAATTATTTTACCAAATTTCGATACCTAAAATAGAGCACTCTGATTACTACATGAATAATGCAGCCATAATTACCAATATTTTGTACCAAATTTCGATACCTAAAATAGAGCACTCTGAATACTATATGAATAATGAAGCCAAAATGTTTTTACCAAATTTCAATATCTAAAATATAGCACTCGGAATACTATATGAATAATGCAGCCAAAATACGTACCAAATTTCGATACTTAAAATAGAGCACTCTGATTGCTACTCGTACCAAATTTCGATACCTAAAATAGAGTACTCTATTTACTACACGTACCAAATTTCGATACCTAAAATATAGCACTCTGATTTGTGGCCCTCGCCTTAATTTGAAAGTCTAATGCTAGTGCGGCCCACGAGTTTGATATGTTTAGCACTTAACAGTGTTGTGTGCAGAGCTGAATGAACCCACCAATCACAGTGTGGTATATGGCTCTTGGCGGCGGGACATCCGCTGGGCTTGATGCAGGCAGAGAAACAATTCTCAGTGAAAGTTGCAGCAGCACTGCCATGGAGTGTTTCCTTCCGTGCCTGCTGGCTGCCTCTTTTTTTATTGTGCACAAGCGGACATTCGTCCCAGCGTGCTTCATTCACAACACTTCAAGAAAGTGTTTATTAACATTATTTGACATTATTAATATAGAAATGTATATAAATCAGTGCTTTGAGCAGGATCTTGCCCGATTCTGTTCTGGGAAATGTCAGATATTTGTATTATTTTTTACAGTATTTATTTTAATTGATACGGCATTAACTTGTGCGCAGTGAATACCTTTATGTGTGTGTGTGTGTGTATGTGTGTGTGTGTGTGTGTGTGTGTGTGTGTGTGTGTGTGTGTGTGTGTGTGTGTGTGTGTGTGTGTGTGTGTGTGTGTGTGTGTGTGTGTGTGTGTGTGTGTGTGTGTGTGTGTGTGTGTGTGTGTGAGAGAGAGAGTGAGTGTGAGTGCAGCGAATGCTGTGTGTATTGTGTGTGCGCACAGTTAAAGCAAAATCACTCTCATTGGTTGATGGTTATTGTTTTGCGCGCAGTGAGCAGAAAAGAAATCAAAGTGATGCGTACGCGGCGGGATAAAAGAAAAATAAGGAAGTCAAAGCAGCCTAATGTAGTCATCTGCAGTCACACTTCGACACCTGTCCATCAGCAATAAGAGTCATGGTGAGTCATAATTATTATTATTATTATTATTACTATTTATTACCGATTGATTTATTTTCTTGTTCATTTTTAATTTTGTTTAATTTTTTATCTTCTCAAATCTCTTAATTAAATTTTTTTTTTTACACAAAATAAGATGGAAAAAAATGTAAATTAATAATTAATTATATAATTAATTTCTTGTGGAAAACCTGCGGGCCAGCTTCACCAAGACTCCAGGTCAATTAAGTTTAAGACCCCTGCTTTACATGATTGATTAATTTTTACAAAAAATATTTACAGAAGGGGAAGTGGATGTTATATTTATAAATAGGCAGAAATGCTGTTGATTAAAAAAATATGTTGGAAGAAATGGACTTTAAAATATGTGGCTAAGAAATAACTTTTGTAGCAAGCAAAAATCTAATTCTAATAGACCAACGGGACCATTACAAAAATCAAAAAGTGTTTAAATTTCATTTATAAGGGTCTTAAAATAGTCTTAAAGCCTTAATTTTTACTTGATATAACCTGCAGAAACCCGGATATAATCATAGTTCATCTGTAGTTATACCATAGTGTCCTTCCCTCCAAAAATCGAATGTTATTTCTGTTGCTTTCAAAATTGGGATGAAATGTGGTCAGCGTCTGATCTCTGGCAACTCAAGAAGACGAATGTTCCTCCTCTCTGTCTCCTTCTGTGTCTCTTTCTGTCCTTCTGAAGTGGAAACCTGTGCCTGTGCTTTAGATCTCTCTGCATGCTCTGCGCTGAATGCCTGCGACTGACTGACGGGCCGCTGTTGGGATGGGGTTTGTAGCACCCCCTGGCTGCGCTCAGTGACATCACAGTTTGCCCTGGATCCAGGAGCACATGCTCTCTTTCTTAAGGCCTATAACTGCATGAGCACTAAGCACACAGCATGAGTCGACTAACTTTAGGTCAGATGTTATTTTTTGACAGTCCCTCAGACGCTTTGATCATGTGACCCCTAACAGGAGGGGCATTACCTGCTTATGTGTAGGATGCTTATATGGCTGCCGCCGTGGAAACCGGTCTGATGTTCTGTGACTGACCTTACTTTGACCTTTCTGGTTCGGTGGGTGCCTTCCATGACCTGTGCTGGAGAGGTGTAAATGGGAAACCAACATGAATGCTTTACATTATTTTCTTTTATGTACCATTTGTTATAAGATGTCAAATAAGTCTCTGATGTCCCTAGAGTGTGTTTGTGAAGTTTCAGCTCAGGTTATCACACAAATAAGGATTTATAAGTCTTTGAAGCTGCCCCTTTTAGGCTTTTAATCCAAATCATGCGATTTTGGTGACTGTCGCTTTAAATTCAAATGAGATTGTTCTTTTTTTCAAAAGAGGGCGGAGCTACGAATGCCTATGTGTCAGCATAACGGCAGATTCTTCTTAGTCTTTGACTTTATCTTACCGAACTCTAATGGCGGACAGCTGCTTCTCACTCAGGGCTGTATATGCTAATGAGGGAGAGATCATCATTAATGGGCGGGGCTTTTCACACGGAGAATGTCAATCAAAGTGTTTCTGGAGACCTTTTATGAAGTGTGATTATAAAGAATAGAATTATGTCATTTTTACCATTACAGGCTGGTTGTATTCGCACATTGTTGCCACACAACTGTGTTTAAACCCCTTATAATAGTTCTTTTTGCATAATAGGTCCCCTTTAAATCTGTCATTTCATTGAAAATTAAAAGTATGTGATCATTTAGTCGTCTATATGTCATAAACCTATTTTTATTATTATTATTTTTTTAGAAAACTATATTCTAAACAATGCGCATGCTGTTACTCGTCATATCATCACAGTGAGATTTAGCGAAATTGCGCAATAATATCCTCAAGAATAGTCCATGTGCATTACTGTTCATGTCTTTTGAAGCCTGATGTGTTTGTTTTGAACCAAGCAAAAGTTTAGTTTAATTTTTGTGAATTTAAAAAAAAGAAATTTAACCAATGTTTTAATCAAACGCTGATCATTTTTGACCTTTTGTCTTGTGGTGGTGTTGGAGACCGTACAAAACAGACAAAACGAGGGGGGTGATGGGTGTGAAATATGGGAATTACAGGAAAATTGCAACCTGTAGACTCCCCTAGTATGAATGCCAGCAAAATATACATAGGCCCAGTCAGCATGAATGGTCAGATATCGTCCGTTTTACCCCATTTTGTAAATACATGTGATGTCGCAACATGCGATAAAAGATTTATGTTGCATGTTAAAACAAGTTTTTGTCTTAATAATCTGCAGCAGTGTTGCGCAAAACTAATATTTTAGAAACCGTTTCTTGTTCCGTAACATTGCAGCTAAACAACACCATGAACTACTATAGCAATGATCACCTCAGGTACTGATTATGTGCGTTATTCAGTGTTTAATGCTACCAATGTGAGTTTGACCACCATTTTAGTCCATGTGCAAAGTCTGATGTGTTTGTGTTGCACAAAAATTTTAGTTTGATATTATTCATGATTTTTCACCATATTTTAATCAAACTCTGACCATTTTTGACATTTTGCCTTTTGGTGGTGTTGGAGACTACAAAACGAACAAAACGGGAGTGGTAATGGATGTAAAATATGGAAATTTCAGGAAAAATGCAACCGATTGACTCCCCTAGTATGAATGCTGACAAAATATCATAAGCCCAAGTCAGCATTAATGGTCAGATATCAACCCTTTTTACGCCATTTTGTTAATACACGATGCCGCATCATGCTATTTTTTGCGTGTTATAATTCGTTTTTTTTCCTAATCATCTGCAACAGCAATGCATAAAACTAATATTTTAGGAATATTTTAGTTTCTATTTCTGTGACGTCACTGCAAAACAACACCATAAATGTCTATGACAATGATCACCTCAGTTACTGATTAAGTGCGTTATTCAGTGTTAAATGCTACTAATGTGAGTTTGACCACCATTTTAGTCCATGTGCATGACTTTTCAATCTTGATGTGTTTTGTGTTGAACCAAGCAAAAGTTTAGTTTGATCTTTTTCATGATCTTTCACCAATGTTTCCATCAAACTTGAACCATTTTTGACCTTTTGCCTTTTGGTGGTGTTGGAGACTGTACAAAACGAACAAAACAGAAGGGATTATGGATGTGAAATATGGGAATTACAGGAAAAATTAAACTGGTAGACTCCCCAAGTATGAATGCCGGCATAATATGCATAAGCCCAGTCAGCATGAATGGTCAGATATTGTGCGTTTTCACCATTTTGTAAAGACATGCGATGCCGCATCATGCTATCTTTTGCATGGTATAATTAGTTTTTTTCCTAATCATCTGCGACAGTGATGCGCAAAACTAATATTTTAGAAATATTTTAGTTTCTATTTCTTTGACGTCACTGCAAAACAACACCATAAACGTCTATGACAATGTTCTCCTTAGGTACTGATTATGTGACTTTGACCACCATTTTAGTCCATGTGCATGTCTTTTAAAGCCTGATATGTTTGTGTTGCAAGAAAACAGCATGTTTTACTATAGTTTTTAGAGATAGGGCGCCACCATTTTGGAATATTGCTGTGTCTGATGTCACGGGGTTGGTTTCATTCCCTCAGCTGAACAGATACATTGATAGTTATGGACTAAACACGTAGACTGCAAAACCTAATTTCACGCAATGCATGAAGTTGTGGACGTGGAGGACAAATACAACCATCAGATGTGTGTCTAATATATAAAAATATATTTATTCTATTTTTCAAAATTAGGCTTTGCAGTCTCCGTGCATCACTTACACTTTAACAATGTTAAATGTATAGTAATTAGATTATAATCCTTACCATTTCATCAGGATTGCAGTGGCTTGTATTTAAATATTTCTGTCCTGTCGTGTAATGTTTGGTGCAGACAGCCAATTTGCTTGTAGCTGGAATCTTGTTCACTTTACATATATTTAGGACACATTGTTAGGCTGTATGGTATGGTCGGAGACTGGTTTTCTGAAACACACCAATCTGAATGAGGAGTGTTTTCAATCTAAAACGCACTACTGTAAACACAGCCTCAAACTTCACACACGCACACTCAGACTACTCTCTGAAATCTGAGCTCTGGCATTAATGAAGCAGAACTGCTGATAAATTGTAACAACGTTTGTTAAATTACAGCTCAGCAGAACAGCTGACGTTACTCACACAATGCATTGTTTGGATCAAACACAAAGAACTGCCATTTCTCAGTTCAGCCCGTGTAGTTGGTATAAAGCTCCCTGTGTATTTGGGAAACTGGTTCCTGTGAAGTGCTTCCAAAAAGTCCCACAGAGACACAGAGCAGTCTTACTTCCAGCACTGCCTTCGTACTGCAGAGGAAGGAGAGAAGCTGAAGACATGTACCAGAGAATTAAAGGGATAGTTCACCTAAAAATGGAAAATTCGGTCTTGAATTACTCACTTTGTACTCGTTTCAAACATGTATGAGTTGCTTTCTTCTGTTGAACACAAAATAAGTTACTTTAAAAAAATGAGGTAAACTTTTTATACAGCTTTTCCTTCAGCTAACGTTTCAATGGGTCTAAAGGCTATTAAAAGAGTGACTTTTAAGCTGTGATTAGACTGCAGTGAAACATCTTTAAAGAATTCCTGAAGAACATAGGGGTGAAGCTCAGGAATTTGCCCAGCCCCTTGCATAGGCTTGTTTGCTAGTGCCATTGGACACAGACCAAAAAAAAACTGCTGTACTCCTCATGTGTCTGCGCTTGCTCTCTCTATCCTTTTCACATAAACCGCGGCACTGAAGATTAATCAAGCTGTCTTCTCAAGAAAGGAGCCACAATTGAAATGATTGTAACCTTTAAATGAAAGTTAAATACAGAGGAGTGTGTGAGTGTTGCCACTGACATACACACTACAGCTTTGTTCACTCGATAGAGTCATTCTCAATGAGAGCAATTTGGAGCATTAGAGATGCTTGAAATAATTTGACCAATCAGGAAAAGCTGTAGGCGGGGCAAAAATCTCAGTGCAATTGTAACTGCTATGTGATATAATGCCTTATATGGCATATCTGGTTTCTCTCTCTCTCTCTGTTATGGATTTTTGAGCTCCTATTCACAAAACATTTTAAAGCTTAACTTGCCGATTAAGGGTAAAAACATAAATAACCGGCGCGTCTACATTTTGAGCTTTTTTTTTTGAGAATTTCACAAAGCATTTTAGCTCTAAACCTTGCTCATAAAACAGTAAAACATTTGAAAGTATAGTAGAGAGGACTCCTAAACCTCGAAGACCAAGGGACTATCCTAAAACTCAGTCCTTAAAACTAACCTTAAAGTCTGTTTTTAGCTGAATATTTCTTATTTACTGAGAAAAATGGCAGCTATGGCATGTGTGTAGCGTGGAAAGCCTAATGTTAAGTAAATTAAAAGCACATTTTTAATTTAGGTTAGTTTTATTGTATTTTTATTTCATTTTTTTATAATAATTTCTGTGTTTTGTTATCAATTTTTTGTGAATTTTACTCTCTGGTATTGGTATACAGTAGCTGTTAATCAAATGACAAAATTGTGTCAAACTATCAAGCATTAAATGACTAAATTACTTTAAAATTGTAACACTTTAAAGCAGTGCTCACCAAACTTGTTCCTGGAGGGCCGGTGTCCTGCAGATTTTACCTCCAACCCTAATCAAACACACCTGAGCAAGCTAATCAAGGTCTTACTAGGTATACTTGAAGTATTCAGGCAGGTGTGTTGAGGCAAGTTGGAGCTAAACCCTGCAGGGACACCGGACCTCCAGGACAGAGATTGGTGACCCCTGCTTTAAAGGAACAGTTCACCAAAAAAATTCACCAAAAGTTTACCATTCATTTGTTTCAAACTTTTATGAGTTTCTTCTGTACTGAAAGGAAACCTGCAACCATAAACTTCTATGATATTAAATTAAAAAAACTTCTCATTCAAGTTTTATTTGAAAGTATTCTTCAGACTATAATCGTACAACCAAAATTTATAATTGTTGCATCTATAATTGTTATGCAGTTCAAAACATAGGATATGAATGAGTCTGAATGTAAAAGAAGCCTACTTTAGCAATGCACTGCTTTTGTTTTGCTCTGAAATACAACATATGAATGTTTGTTTAAAAAAAAAAAAACGTCTATTGTACAATGCTCTGATATTATGTAGTTTCAAAATACAATATATTAACATTTTAATGTAGAAAAAGCCAACGTGGGTGTCTTCAGGAGCAAAAAATACAGCATATGCGCTCTTATGCAGTTGTGTTATCACTCATAAAGCAAGTCAAATCCCTCCGGCCCTTCGTTTGGGATGCTTTTTATGACTAACTAATTATATAGCCCTGCCTTACAGGTTTACAGCATTCTTCAAAATACATTATTTTGCTTTCATTAAACTCATGAATGTTTGAAACCACTTGAAGGAGAGTAAATAGTGAGCAAATTTTCCATTTTTTTTTTGGGTGAAGTGTCCTTTTAAAGTACACATGAAATCAAAACTAATCATATTGATTTTCTTAGCTCACATTGCAAGTTTTGTGCTGAACAATTCATCTGTGCATGTCATTAAGAAAAAAAAAAGTTGGCTCTTATAATCTCAATTTTGAAATCTGAAAGTGCTGTTTGTTTTGAGTTAAATTTTCAGATTAGGTCTGTCTGACATATTGGGCGTGGCTAACATACTTAACCACGCCCCTCCAGTTGTCAGCTTTGACAACAAACAGAAATGGTGAGGAGGAGGAGGAGGAGTCTGTTTGGTTGTAATAACTCTCCTCAAACCCTTTCCCAGATCTTTCTGAATGAAATGCCTACTTTACTACATCCCATCAGCTCGCAGTAGAAAAAAAACAAGCCACACCCACTGTTTTCTCATTTAGTATTCTGTTTCTCACAATATGAAAAAAAACAGCTTCCAGCTCATGCGGACTTTAAAGGCTGTTCAGCATGTTGCATTATGTGTAATACATGTTGTCGGTGCAAATGTTATTTGTAATACAATGTTTATGTTGCGGTTGCGGCTGATTAATATCATATAAGAGGCATTTGAGTAAGCTAATTAGCAAAGTGCTCCAAACTGCTATTCAGCTCTTTCAGCTCAACATACTGATGCAAGATCAGCTGAATCAACTCTTTCCGCATTTACTCTCTCTTAAAAACATGGACAGTTTACTGCTAATGTCTTCATTAATTTGTTTCGGTGTCATATCGTGTCATCACCTGCTTTTAATTAAGAGTTTCATCAACCAGTTCTCCTAAAATTTCCTGGTCACAATGAACAGCTTGTCTCAGCAGACATAACCTTCAGAGAGCGAGCATGCTTTGTAGCTTGAAATCAGACTGCCGTTTTGTAGGAAAACCAAGAAAATTAATTATAATATAAATTAAAATAATAATTTTGGCATCAGGTTTGTCTAGATTTAACACAAACATAAAAAAACACACAGAAAATGCTGGGTTCCACACATCATGTTGTTCCAACACAGTTAATTTGGCCATAATGACCAGTGTTACATTTGGAGGACAAAGGGGAAAGCTTACAAGTCTAGGAGCACCATCCCAACTGTGAAGTATGGGGGCGGCAGCATCATGTTGTGGGGCTGTTGTGCTGTAGGAGGGACTGGTCCACTTCACAGCATAGATGGCATCATGAAGAAAGAACATTATGTAGAAATACTGAAGCAACATCTCAACACATCAGCCAGGAAATTTAAACTTGGCCACAAATGGGTCTTCCAAATAGACCATGACCCTAAGCATACTGCCAAATGAGTTAAAATGTGCTTTAAGCTCAGCAGAGTGAATGTTTTGGAGTGGCCATCATAAAGCCCTGATCTCAATCCTATAGAAAATTTGTGGGCAGATTTGAAAAAGCTTGTGCGAGCAAGACAGCCTACAAATCTGACTCAGTTACACCAATTCTGTCAGGAGGAACGGGCCAAAATGTCTGCAAACTATTGTGAGAAGCTTGTGGAAGAATACCCAAAACATTTGACTAAAGTTGTAAAGTTTAAAAGCAAAGCTAAAAAAAAAAATACCAAAGAAGTGTGTGTAAACTTTTGACTGTCTAGAAATGAATCAAAAATTCTCCCGAAAAAAATTCTCTTATTGTTCTGGCATTTAGCAAATGTAAATCATTTAGGTAATCCTAACAGATCTAAAATAGTAAACATTTAAGTATGATTTACCATCAGACATGGTTATGTTCCTTTTTTAGTGTGTATGAAAACTTCTGGTTTCAACTAAATAATACTATTTATAAATTATACTACAAGGTTATGGGTTAAAAATGAGTTAAAACACTAATTTAAGAAAATAAATATCAACCAATTAAATGAAAAATAAAAATAATGTCTGTAATCTGTCTATCATCTTTAAGTTCTAATTGTGTACCTAATTGATACCAAATTCTATTTTAATGTTGATGTTGTAGTGTATTGCTTGCTTGTGTGTTTGACATCCATACTACCATAATGCTGCATAAGACTGCATCTCTAAAGTGTCTCTGAAGGTGACAGTAGGGACACAGTGAGCCTGAAGCCTCTTAGTCTATATACACACACACACAGAAACACACACACACACAAACACACACACTTGCTTTTGTCAGCTTCTACTGCCACACCTGCGAGCTGCTTTAACAGATTCCAACTCCGAGCAGCTTCAGAGATGCTACAAAAATAACCTTGACCCCAGCCTACACACTTTACCCTGTTGTCAAATTAGCACTTTATAAACTGCAGCAAATCACAAACTTGTGCTTGACTTTTACAAGTAATCTAATCAGTGTTTTTGAGATGATGTTTATATGCAGTGGCTTAGTGGTTAGCACTGTCGCCTCACCGCAAGAAGGTTGCTGGTTCGAGTCCCGGCTAGGTCAGTTGGCATTTCTGAGTGGAGTTTGCATGTTTTCCCCGTGTTGGCGTGGGTGTCATCTGGGTGCTCCGGTTTCCCCCACGTTCCAAAGACGTGGTATAGGTGAATTTAATAAACTAAATTGGCCATAGTGTATGTGTGTGTGTGAATGAGTGTGTATGGATGTTTCCCAGTACTGGGTTGCAGCTGGAAGGGCATCCACTGTGTAAAACATATGCTGGATAAACAGTGGTTCATTCCGCTGTGGTGACAAAGAGACTAAACTGAAGAATAATGAATGAATGGTCCAAAGTGTACTTTTGTTTAGTGTATGTTTCCATCCACACATTTCTATACGCGCTTTGGAAAATCGCATAAAAAATGCTTGATGGAAGAGTAGATTTAAAAAATACACATTAAAAAAAACCTATGCGCAGGATAAAACTTTCTATCTTATAAGAGAAAAAAATGTGCATGAACTATGATAAAAAAACACTTTTACTGAATAAATTCCAGTATGTGCATCAAAAAAAAAAAAAAAAAAAAAACGATTGTTCATATTGTCTGTGAAGTGAGACATATACACAGATTTTTGCCTTTCACTTTTGTCAGTTGGTGAAGTTTGTTCCTCACCACTGGCTTACGTGGTTTGGACTTGTGGAGCTGCGCATTGATGGATTTGCTCTTCAGTGTTTGGACTTTCAGCAGTGAAAATTAAACCACACTGAACTGAACTTGAACTCAATTCAGTTAAATTTCCCAGAACTTTTATGTTAAGCTTCTATGACACAATTTGGGTTGGATGATGTAGACCAATTTGGCATCGTACGATGTCTAATTTGAAACATCATGATGGCATCGGCGTCGTAGGGTGGGGGTGGTTGTTGTTGTTGTTAAATATCAATTAATTCATAACAAATTAAATAATTGTTGCCTACCTTTTTCACTACCTGACCCACATGATCTTTGCTTTACACATAACCAAACCATAAATAAATAGTTAGGAAACCACCTAATACTCAGTAAGTACTGCATTTGAATTTAAACGTACTACTCAGCCGTTAGAAAAGTATGTTCTATACAGTTTGAATGTGAAAAGTATGAATGGAATTCGGACGTACTACATCCGCCATTTTGTCATGATCACATGACCTACCTGCGTCAGTTGCGTCGCTTTACTCCCATTTATGTATTCGCTCGCGGGGCATCATGGGATGCGCACTCCAGAATCTCTCCGGAAGTAGTAAGTCATCCGGGTACTTCTCGCCTGCTGATTTTCGAATTCTAAGAATTCGAACATACTACTCGGCTCGTATACTGATTTTAGCGTACCATATAGTATGGAAGTATGCCGTTTCGAATGCAGCCTATGTAAAATTTAACACAGCTCATGAAAAGACCGTTATTGCTACTAGGATGACATGCAAACAATAAGTTATATACCAATATAAATGTGGGGCGGGGCGATGGATTGCGATGCCGGCTCAGCATTGTGAAGTTTGTCGGTCATCGGCACAACCCTAGACACAAGTTACATTGTAAAAGAGCTATAGAAATGAGGAATAATTGAATTGAATCAGTTATTTATTGAGAAATTTGCAATAGCTAGAGCAAGCTGTTTAAATAAGTATTAACACTAAAAATAGAATCAATAGCAGCAGCAGCTCAATGATCGGCAAACAAACGCAGCTAATAGGAGTTTTAGAGAGAAAATGATTTCCTTTTTTTGGCTCTGGTAAAGATTTAGGCATGTGTCGTGTTATCAGATTGTGTTAATGTTGTCATAAATGGTAAAAACAGTATGTGCGGGATGCTTCATAAATGTGTGAGCTCGCATGGTGTGATAAAAGAGCTGGGGGATAGTTCTGTATATGTGTTTGTGTGGCCTGATTGTGTAATGGTCAGGTTGTTTTAATGCATTTTTTCTTCCTCTTACACACTGATGGGATCCACCCCAGACTGAGGTAACACAGTACAGCAACAGCAACTTTGTTGTGTAGTATATGTGTGTGTTTGTGTTTACGTCCACACACGAGGGTCCCAATGAGTGTCTTTTAAATGTCTTTTTGTCAAAAACAGGTTGAAACTGTTTATTTAAACAGTTTTTGCGTAAAATGCAAACCAGTTTACTGCAGAAATGTCAAACGCAGTGTCATCTGTTGATTTGTGAAATCAGTGATTTTAGCACTGTTTTTTTCTAGAACTACGTGAGCTGCCTGTATAAAGGTTTTTATCACATGATATTTGGTTTTAGATCACATTCAAGTCTCTTTATTCAAGCATTTGAACAGAGTTGAATTCAGAGTTATTAGCCCTCTTAAATTATTAGCTCCACTGTATATTTTCCTCTCAATTTCTGTTTAACAGAAATATTTCTTCAGCACATTTTTGTGCTAGTTTTAATAACTAATTTCTAATACTACTAATACTAATCTTTGCCATAATGACAGCACATAATATTTGACTAGGTATTTTTCAAGATACTGATATTCAGCTTAAAGTTTGGGCCCTATAATACACCCGGCACAATAAAGCGCAAGACGTGTTTGGCACAGACTGTTGATATTTTTAGTGCAGTAGACCAGCGCAACCCAAATTTTCACTATTTGCGCCACGTTATTTATATGGCAAATCCATTTGGCCTCTTTGTTAAGGTGTGTTAAGGCGCAATGTTGGCGTGTTGCTATTTTGAGGAACTGAAATAGACGGCGCCATTGACCAACTAAAAGCTGCTCTAAAGTCCAGCGTTAAGGCTGATTTATACTTCTGCATCAAGCGCACACGTGTTGTTTTGTGTTTACCTCATGGTTAAAGTTGTTGCACGTCCGCGGGTTCCGCCTCAAAATGAGCGAATTTAAGCCACTTTTACATTAAGGAAGCGTTCAAAAAAAAAACACCAGCGAAGAAACTTGACACAGAGAAACATAAATACCTACTGCCCGCTAGCATTTCGGAAGTGTTATTGCAGAGCAACAGAAACATCGCGCATAAGTATAAATTCACAGCAACGCGCGTTGCATGCGCCGTGGGTCACGCCGGTCACTTGACGTACAAATGGGTCGTGCGCCTATGCAAATCAAAACGCTTACACATTGCTTAATACACACAGAATCTACAGCAACACACAAATATCTTTACATATGAAACATTAAAGGATTAAAATGTTACAAAATTATTTTATATACAAGTATAAAAACCACTGCCTCCATCACCACAAGGAGCTTTTTCAGTTTATTCAAGACAATTTGTGTTGTTTGAAACAAATCTTTGAGCTCAACAAACAAAAATAAATATGTAGGCTAATGGATGTCTTCAGAGAAGTGCGTACAACACTGTTTCCTTATCCATGACAGTGAAAGAGTAAAAGTAAAGTAAAGAGAAAGTATAAGAGGCCGAATGGAGGAGGCTCGTTCTTTATCCTCGCACTTGCAGATGCTCGGTTTACAATTTCCTGCTAGTGAAGCGTTTAGTTTTTCCACTCACAAAGTTCGCCAGGTAAATAGCAACTGACTCTTAAAACACACTCAGTACTCATTAAACATAAGCCTGTAAGACCATGCGCAGGGTGCAGAAAGTATTTTTCCGTCAATAAAATAGCTAAAGTGGATTCGGACACGCCTTTAATGCTTTTGCGCCATGTGCTTTAGACTTTGCGCCTAGATCGTTAAAATAGAGACCTTAAAGGCTTAACTAGGTTAATTAGGTTGTTGTAATTAGGCAAGTCATTGTATAATGATGGTTTGTTCTGTGGACAGTGAAAAAATATGTTGGTTAAGGGGGCTAATAATATTGACCTTTAAATGGTTTTACAAAAATTAAAAACTGCTTTTATTCTAGCCGAAATAAAACAAATAAGACTTTCTCCAGAGGAAAAAAATATTATAGGAAATACTGTGAAAATTTTCCTTGCTCTGTTAAACATCATTTGGGAAATATTTGAAAAAGAATAAAGAAATTCACAGAAGGACGAATAATTTCGACTTCAACTATTGGTATTTGTAGGTAGACAAAGATCTTGATTACAACATAGGATTTTCGGAAATGCTGTTTAGCTTAGTATCCCACTTTACTGAGTCATTTGTGACAGAAACCTCCTTTATTTGAACTTGCCAGTCATCCAAAAATGTACTGTAGTTTTAGACAGCTCACTTGGTTTTGAAACGTGTCCTATCATATGTGCTGTTCAGTAGGTGAAACTAATGAAATATTTGTTTTGGTTTCCTCTTTTGCTTGTGTTATGTTCAACCCTGCCTCATTTGCATGACTCGAATGCATATTGTCCATGTTAGCATGCTAGTGGCCTTATCTTTGCTACTCTATTCAGTGTAATTTAGCTTTTAAACAGGATTCAGATGCTCCATATGATGTTAATAATCCTCTCTTTCTCTGTGGGCACCTGCAGAAGATCTCTCAGGACCGAGAAAAGTTTGCAGACGAGGACAGCATTTTCTACACTCTGGGGGAGTGTGGACTCATCTCTTTCTCCGACTACATCTTCCTCACGACTGTCCTCTCTAGTAAGTTTCTTAGTAAATGTCTTTTTGTTTTCATAGTCAGCATGACAGCATTTTTGGACCAAATACTGCCACCTATAGGCGAAGACTGTAGATTACACAAGACGCGACTCGTATAGTTTTGAATAAGGAGAGGTGTAACGGTCAAAATAGCGAATGAAGCCCTGCCTTCTAGTGCAGGAGCCAATCATTGATCGAGACAGACTGAGGATTCTTTGGGGGAGGGGGGAGACCCAGACGTGAGTTTTTGCAGATTCTGTGTGATTGGAACGCTTAGAATGAAAATAAGTCAACTAACACACATATGTTTAGTTTTATTGGTGATTCAGCCAGAGCATACAGCCCTAAAGGCACTTCAAAGATGGCCACCAAGTGAAATGACTTTCCTTAAAGGGACTTTGCTATAGGTCTGGATGAAAAATTACACAAAAACAAATGAATTCATTACTGGAGTATACATTGAAGTAATCAGACATGTTTGTCAATTGGTAGTTCAATTAGGATTCAAATTAGTGAAATTATAGTGTAGTTACAATAGCTGTGATTTACATCACTATGTCTTAATGCCCATTTTGAAGTATCTGATGAGAAACGATTGATGGAATGGCAAATTTTGAACAAAAATTCCTTGATTTGGGAAAAAAAAATGTTAAGGCTTATTGTGGTGATTTTAGACTTGAGGCGGAGGTGCAAATAAATTTGTAAACTCTGACCTAGTGAACATTACACCAGTGTGACTAATCAAATGTATCCATTATGCTTGCCGCTTTCACTGTTGGTTTCTCAGTTACCAATCTTACATTCAGCTTCTCTAAAAACTTGAGAGAAATGCATTAGGGCTGGGCGATATGACAAAATGCAGTCTGGATAACTTTTTTCCATATTGTACAAAAGCGTTTCCCAACAATTGCTGAAGACACAAAAATTTGAGAGTCCAATAAGTGGCATAAAATATTTTCAGCCGATTTATTTTTTGTGGTGGCCGAAACTATCAAATCTCTAATATCATCACACTTTTAGATTCCCATTGTTGCACATTTCTGCTGTGTGATTGGCTCTTGTAAAAGTCATCAAGTTATCATTGTTATTAGTAGGGGCGGAGTGTTATTTTGTGGGTTATCAATCTCTTTTAGCAAGCTAACAGTAAGAGAGGTGTGGTTTGAACTGTTTGAACTGTTTTTACGAAGCTACTGGTACTACTGAGATTTGGAAATCATTTAAAGTTTTTCATCAAAATCCATCCATCCCAATTCAATCCATCCTAATCCAATCCATCCATCCATCCCAATCCATCCATCCATCATCCATCCCAATCCAATCCATCGATCCATCTATCCCAGTCAAATCCATCCATCTCAGTCCAATCCATCCATCTCAAATCCAATCCATCCCAATCTATCCATCCATTCCAATTCAATTTATACCAATCCATTCATCCATCACAGTCCCAATCCATCCATCCCAATTCAATCCCATCCATCCCAATCCATCCGTCCATCCATCCATCCACCCACCCATCCATCCATCCCAGTCCAATCCATCCATTCATCCATCTCAATCTAATCCATCCATTCATCCATCCATTCCAATCCATCCGTCTATGCCAATATATCCTTCCCAATCCATCCATCCCTCCTTCCCTCCCTCCCAATCCATCCATCAATCCATCCATCCATCCATCCATCCCAATCCATCCATCCCAGTCTCAATCCAATCACATACATACATACATACATACATACATACATACATACATACATACATACATACATGCATACATCCATCCATCCCAATCCATCCATCCCAGTCTCAATCCAATCACATACATCCATCCATCCATCCATCCCAATCCATCCATCCCAGTCTCAATCCAATCACATACATAAATACATGCATACATACATACATACATACATACATACATACAGGCATACATACATACATGCATACATCAATCTCTCCCAATCCTTCCATCCCTCTCAACCAATCCATCCATCCCAATCTTTCCCCCCATCCATCCTAATCTAATCCATCCCAATCCAAGCCATCCATGCCAATCCATTTTATCCCAATCCTGTTTAAACATGCAGAAATAGCCATTATGATTGTCATAAGTCCTTTTTTTCGTTTCTTTGCAGCTCCTCAGAGGAACTTTGAAATTGCCTTCAAGATGTTTGACTTGAACGGAGACGGAGAGGTTGACCTTGAAGAGTTTGAGCAAGTGAGTGAACACAAAAGCCTTGTTCAAACTGTCTGTCCAAATCTGATCCAACTGGAATCAATTTCTACTTAGCAAGTGTCAACAGACAACATGCAAAAAAACATGATTCTTCGCTTCAGTTTTTAGCTGCAATTTTGCATGCCTTGAAATCCTATTCAAATCAAATTTCTCGAAATCTGTTAAAGTGTCACTGCTGTGATTTGATTCCGCAAAGCTTTTCTTTCAGTGTCACTTTCTCATACCAAGTTAAACAAAAAAATCAGTCAGAAGCTGTTGTTGGAAACACGCTGAAAGTCATTGCAGAGACAAGGTTCTTTGTTGTCAAGTGGAGATTCAATTCAAGTGAAAAAGAATGCTGCTAAATCAAATACAATATACTGCTACTAACTGCAGTGCTGTATATGACCTGGCCTTTCACAACATCAGTTCCACTCACACTTTATGGGAGAACAATGTAAAAGGCTTGATATTCAGAAGCATTTCTCACTCATCTGGATTGTTTGATTTAACAACAGTTGCCATGCTGTCATTTAATGATTTATTGATGCTTATCTTTAGTTGCTGTCCCGAAACCTCCAATACATCACAGCCAAATAACACACTGCCCTTATTCTCCGAGAATCCCAGGAGCTAAATACCCTTGATGTCCTTGTGTCCTAGTTTCCAGTCCCTGGACACCTTAACATTTACACCTTCACCCTGAAAAGAGTCCTTGAATTTCTCCCGAGCTCCTGTCTTATTACACAAGACAATACTGTATGTATAATAGTAAATATTGTAATACTGTCTTCACAAGGTCTTTGTCTGACCGATATTCATGTGTCTCACATCAAAACACACATGATTGACTAAAGATTCACTGTAAAATTAAAGGTGAATTAACTTCTCTATAATCATGTGCAAACCATCCAAGGATTAGTCAGGTTGATGCTGCACATGTATGGTTAAGGATATTCTTTGTCACTATGTGGACTGAAATTGAGAGATAGTCAAGCGCTATATACAGGGGTTGGACAATGGTACTGGGTTTAGACCAAAATAATTCATTAGCATGTTGTTGGATCTCGTTTTTCCGGCCAATACAGCATCCATTTGTCTTCGGAATGACAGATACAAGTCCAACACAGTGGCCAGATGGATTTTGAGCCATTCGTGTCCAGGTCACTATGTGATGCTGGTGGTGGAAAAAATTCCTGACTTGCTCCTTCAAAACATCCAAAGTAGCTCAATAATATCTAGATCTGGTGACTTTGCTGGCCATATGAGATGTTCAACTTCACTTTCATGTTCATCATCCACTCTGTCACCAGTTTTGCTGTGTGTTTTGGTGTGTTGTCATCCTGATACATGGCACCACCTTTAGGTTACTATGTTCGCAGGTCCTCCAGAATGGTTTGGTAGTCCTTGGCAGTGACGCACCCATCTAGCACAAGTATTGGGGCTTGGGAATGCCATAATGTTGCAGCCCAAACCATCACTGATCCACCCCCATGCTTCACTCTAGGCATGCAACAGTCTGGGTGGTATTTGTCTTTGGGGCTTCTCCACACCGTAACTCTCTCGCATGTGGGGAAGACAGGGACTCATCAGAGAACAATACACGTTCACATTGTGCACAGCCCAAGATTTTTGCTTGCTTGGAATGTGAAATCAATTAGGATTGGCCACCAGGCTGGTCAAATTTAGCCATGAAACCGCCAACATCAAATTGGCCAGTGTTTAAAGGGCCATGAAACCCCCTCATTTCAGCAGGGTGTTTTCACACCTCTACTTTGGAAAAAGTCAGAAAAGTGGGCGTGTCCAGCTCTGTTTAGGGGGGAGTGTCGAAGGAACTAAAGTAAGATGGTGTGGGAGTGTCTATTTGGGCACGCGCGAGTTTCAGAGTCAAAATACACAAACACACACACAGGAGAAAGTGATTGTGTTTAACCTACGTGGACATCTGTAGTCGAATTATTTGCCAAATTATTAAATGTTGGACTTTAACTGCAGTTTGGCTCTTTCATTCAGGGAATTCATTCATGCCCCTCGCGACAAACGAGATATTTGATTCGAGGAACTGCTGTAAGCGTGTATTTTTCATGCAATGTTTGATACCGCACGGCGAATGAGAGAAAAAAACCCTCCGCATTTCCTGGAAACTTAGATGCACACAGCAGGTAGCGTCAGAAAGCTGCGTGTGTTATTCCGGTCACTAAATGCGGTGAAAATCCTACACGAGGTTAAAGTTTGGTTGTGGTGCTAGCATGTTTACACTCGGTGCAATAGTTTGTTCAATACAAACAAACTGAATAAACAAAGAGCACTGGTCGCTCACTTACCAAATCTGTAGAGACAGGACAATCACCAGCAACTAGAGCCGCGTCTTTATGAAGAGAAGACTACAAGCAATTCCGGATCTCAGCGTTTGCAGATGAGAACAGCTCTCAGGTAAACAATAATCCTCCTTAGACACGTAAGTTATTGTTGTCGCGTGTCGCGTACACTGTTAATCCACTCGTGACTCCAGCTGCGCTCTCACAGAGAGAAAATGAAAACAAAACTTAACTGCAGCAAACTATAAAAGCAACACTTCACGCTTGTTTTGCCAACACAACGTGGCGTCTCTGTCGTCTAAACACTGTGACAATAATGAATATTAATGAAGTTGCACAATGAAGCGCGCTGATTGGTTTGAACCAAGCTTTACTCATGCATTAATGCATCACACTGTAAGACGTAATAAGACACACTCTGGCACAGACGTCCAGTCTGCATGCTGGACAGGCTATTATGTCATGACCGTGACAAAGCTTTAAAAATTCGTTTCAAACCGGAAGTCCGAATTTGCTTGAAATAACGCAAAAACAACCAATTTACACTTTTTAGTGAAATATAGGTGTGCTAATAGTGTTTTTAGCAGTGTGGGACACATATACGACTGTCAACAGCTCAAAACATGTGTTTTGGTGTTTCGTGACCCTTTAAGTTTTATTGTCCAGCCCCTGTATATGTGAAGTTACAAATCACTGAGTTATATACATATAGTTCACCGTACTAGTACCGGGTTGGTCACTTAAATCCCCTTCCTTCCCCATTCTGATGCTCAGTTTGAACTGCAACAGATCGTCTTGACCATGTCTACATGCCTAAATGCATTGAGTTGCTGCCCTGTGATTGGCTGATTAAAAATTCCGTTAACGAGCAGTTGGACAGGTGTACCTAATAAGTGTAATAATAAATAAGTGTATGTTGTTTTTTTTCCAGGTTCAGAGTATCATTCGCTCTCAGACCAGTATGGGGATGAGACACCGAGATCGCTCCACTACAGGAAACACTCTGAAAACCGGCGGCTGCAGCTCAGCTCTCACCACCTACTTTTTCGGGGCTGATCTGAAGGGCAAACTCACTATAAGCAGCTTCCTGGAGTTCCAGAGGAAATTACAGCATGATGTGCTTAAACTGGAGGTAAGGCGTATACGTTGAGGAAGATGGAGAAATGTAGACTTTTTATATGAGGGATGACAGAAAAAAATGAATCGAGGTTGAAAGTTGTCTGCCAAAGTCTCCGCTGGAATCTTAACCTCATGCATAATTTAAAGCTGCAGATTCATTCAGCACAGAATATTGTGTGCTGTCCTGGAAGTAAGGAGGCGTTAATCAGGATTTGGGGTAATGGGATGGAAAAAAAAAGAAAAGATGGAGAACTGTTCAGTAGGTACTTATAAGTAGTGATAAAAAGTGTCAGTTCCTCCTTTTGCTAGTTGCAAAAATAAACTGTAGAAAGAGTAATGTTTCCAATTTGTTAATTTTGAGTAAATATTGTGGGGGGAAAAACTTTTGCTGATATGTTTTCTGAGAGTGACGAATGGCTGTTCAAATCCTCATTGATTTATCCAACTTATTTAAATTGCACACATTTTTTGGAGTCCATCTCCGATAGCGAAACCTCACATTCAGTATTGTTAAGTGTTATTTATTTTTGGTTTGGTTTTGTTTAATTCTGTTTTGTTTGGTTCTGGTTTGGTTTCATTTTGTTTCTTTTGATTGTGGATTGGTTTGGTTTCGGTTATTTCATTCAATTTAGTTTAATTCCATTTGGTTTTTGTTCCAGTTTTGGTTCGGGTTTTTGTTTGTTTCATTTAGTTTAATTTAGTTTAGTTTGGTTTTGGTTTGCTTTGGTTTCATTTAGTTTAATTTAGTTTAGTTTGGTTTTGGTTTGCTTTGGTTTCATTTAGTTTAATTGCGTTTTGTTTGGTTCTGAATTTGTTTGGTTTTGGTTGGATTTCATTTGATTTCGTTTTGTTAGGATTTTGTTTTGGTTCCAGTTCCAATTTGGTTTGGTTTCATTTTGTTTTGTTGGATTCTGGTTTGGTTTGATAAGATTTTTTTTTTATGGTTTTGTTTTGGTTTCATTTCATTTGGTTTTTGTTCTTTTTCCTGTTTCGGGTCAGGTTTTTTTCATTTTTTTTTCATTTGGTTCTTGTTTGGTTTTGGATTCAGTTTGGTTTCATTTAATTTAATTTTGTTTGTTTTTTGTTCTGGTTCCAGTTTTGGTTTCGGTTTGGTTTGATTTTGTTTAATTTCGTTCCATTTTATTTTAGTTTGTTTTGTTTGGTTTTGGTTCCAGTTTGGTTTCATTTTGTTTGGCTTTTGTTATGGTTCCAGTTCCGGTTTTGGTTTTGTTTTGTTTAATTTCATTTTGTTTTGTTTGGTTCTGGTTTCATTTTTTTTTTGGTTTTTAAGTTTTGATTTGGTTTCATTTCATTTAGTTAATTTGTTTTGTTTTTTGTTCTAGTTTCAGTTCCTGTTTTGGATTGGGTTTGGTTTGGTTTCATTTTGCTTGGTTTGGTTTGATTGGTTTTGGTTTCAGTTTGTTTCATTTAATTTAGTTTGCTTTTTGTTCTGTTTCTGTTCTGCTTTTGTCCTGTTTCACTTCGGTTGGGTTTGGTTTAATTTAGTTTAATTTCACTTTGTTTTGTTTAGTTTGGTTCCAGTTTTGTTTTGCTTCAGTTGATTTGGTTTGATTTTGGTTCTGTTCTGTTTGGTTTGTTTGTTTGTTTGTTTTTTGCACTTATGCTCTTAAAAAACCATTCTACATGAATTTAAAAAAAATGTAATAATAATAATAACACAGCACAGAAATAGAAAGAAAAACATCCACAGATTTTAGCTGGACCATATCAGTTATTGGTCAGCATCAGATGTACTTTAGTGTAAACTATAGTACTAGCATAATACTAGCCAACGCAATTTGAATATTTATAAAGAATAAATCAATGGCAGGTCATGGAAGAGCGAGAGAGGGATTTGAGAGCCGTTGGCACTAGTGTGGCCTGAGTGACACTGAATGTGATGTAACCTCCTCAGGGTTTGACAGAGTGTCAGTGGTTAGCAGCCTCTGTCTCTCTCTCTCTCTCTCTCTCACACACACACACACACACACACACCCCTTTAGATCTCTCTGTTATCTGCTCTTTGAGATGTGCTGAGGCTGCAGCTCTCTGTTCTGTCGGGTTTTCCTCAATCTCTCCCTTCTGTCTGTTATCAGCTCCCTCAGTGGACTGAGCTGCTAAATCTGACATTAAAGACAGTAGAGATTAACCTTTTTGTCTCACAGTCCTGACAGTCATTACTAATGAAATTCAGAGTATTTTGACCATAACTCTGTGTCTCCTTTACTCCAAAAATCATCTCCAATTGTGAACTGAAAAATAGTTATTTTAATCATTTTTCATTTCTATCAATTTACATTTCAGATTTGTCTGTTCAAAATTTAAAGCCTGGTCTTTAAAGCAATACATCAATATATAATAATAATTAACAAAAATTAGTGTTAGATTTTTTTTATTAATATTAACATTAATATCAAACTTCCAGCATATCTGTTACCAATTTATTTTATTTTTAATTTTTCTGAAGTGACAGTGATCCAAAATATAGTAACACTTTAATATACAGGACAGGCAACTGATGGATGTACTTTATCCCACTTATTACATCCCTACTTGCCACAAAACTTAAACGTTAGACACAAAACACCGTTCAGATTAGAGCTACACGATTCTGGCTAAAATAAGAATTTTTTTTATTCATTTTTTTATTTTATTATAACCATATCGCATTTTAGAGTAATGATTACGACAATAATTTACTATACATAAAAAGTGTTGTGTGTGAGACAAGTGCGCGTCCGCCCTCTCTGTGGTAACAGGTTACGGTCAGCAGCTCACGTCCCGTGTGTTTTTGCGGCCACGAATACATCATTACATTGACAGAAATGACATTTTGGGATGAATTATACCTTATAAATACAGTATGTGAAACTTTCAACACAATTTGGAGGCGTCCACTTTGCTGAACAATGTATGTAAAACAACTTGAAAACTGCTGAACTTGAAAATATGACAGAATCGTAGAAATGCTGGATTAAGATCATCTAGGGGGTCGAATCGAGATCACAATCTTTTTTCAATTAGTCGTGCAGCTTTAGTTCAGATCTGTAATAATTTATTAACACTTTAATTAAAGGCAAAGCTAACACAGCAAAAAAAGATGGAGTATACAATAACCTGCCCATTTTTAATCTCAAGACGGCGCCAAACAGTCAATGTTTCACAAATCTGACAGAAACTAAACTACTTGCATAGACTAAACGACGTATTATTCATTCACAAGATGACACCAAACAGTCAAGAACACGGCATGACAGACAAGCAGATTCATATGAATGTGGATATAAGTATATGGATTTAAACGCGTTCACTGGCAATCAAGGTGATCCTGTGTTATTTAGCGGTTGTTACCTTAGGATAACATACCTTGGAATGTTGCGACTGACCAACCCGAATCAAGTATTAATCAAGTTAGTTATTGTATTCATTCATGTTTGTTAATAAAAATACAGTCATTCATTGTAATTCATGTTAACTCGTGTTACATTGACTAATGTTAGCAAGCAGAGCGTTGCATTTTTAGAATTAATTAGTAAGTGTTAAACTATAATTCATTCATTCATTTTCTTTTCGGCTTAGTCCCTTTATTAATCTGGGGTCTCCACAGCGGAATGAACCGCCAACTTATCCAGCATATGTTTTACGCTTCAGATACCCTTCCAGCTGCAACCCCTTGCTGAGAGGCGATCATGCATCCCACTGCGCCACTGTGATGCCTGAAACTATAATTAATAAATGTTAATAGCATTAACTTTGCGTCCCATATTGTTGTGTTACCTCAAATATTACTATTAACTCAGGATCAAATTGCATAACTGATAAATTCCAGTCATGTGAAGACGATAACCTTTAACGAGGAACTGACCCAGATATAAAGTAATTATTCACTGATAATAATTATCCACCTTGACTTACAGTGCTAGATTATATTTCAAACCTGCTGCATTTCTGATGGTTGACTAGATAATGGCAGAATATCCATTTAAATGAATCTTATAGTCAAACCCTAATGAGTTCCAGCTATAGAGAGCCATTCAGCTTTTTTTTCTGTCAGCTACTTTAAATCCTGCAGGACTTTGTGACCCGGCACGGCTGCGCCCACGCTTAAACATTCAGCCCAATATGAATTGTAAATGATATTGACCAGCTGAGCATAAGATTCACTTCAATGGCCATTATTCAGTATTCTCTGTGTGTGTGATTTTGTGTAGTTTGAAAGGAATGATCCGGTGGACGGCAGGATCACAGAGAAGCAGTTTGGTGGAATGCTGCTGGCCTACAGCGGAGTTCAATCCCGCAAGCTCAAACAGATGCAGAAAAACCTTAAAAGAATGTTCAAGGATGCTCAGGTGGGCAGCTTGATAAGAGTCTTGTGTGTGTGAATGTGTGTGTAAACGTGTGTGTGCATATTTTTGTGGCATATCAGTAAAATCAACCCAGTCAGTCGATCCTAGCTGTAAGAGCCACAAATAATAACTTGACTTCTCGTTGATCATTTGGAAAAGTGGCAGAAGGTTGTTTTTTCTGATGAATCATCTGTTGAGCTGCATCCCAATCATCACAAATACTGCAGAATAGAGGTCTGCATTCCCGCAGCTGTCCCGCGGGCGCCACAGGACCCGACCAGATTTCTGCGGCGCGGGAATAAATTTCCGAATAAATCGCGGGAGCGGCCGGTAACGGGTTTAATTTGGGACGGGAGCGGGCTGTCTAGCAATATCGCGGATATTGCTATGCGAATGAGAGAGAGCTTTGCCTGTGTGTGTGCTTGGTGCTTGTGTGTATGTTAGTGCGCGCGCGCGAATGAGAAAGAGAGAGAGCTTCCCAGATAGCAAAATACACTCGGGCCAGTTCCGGCTAGATTCTCACCTGCCGGAGACTTACCACTCGGCCCGGCTCCGGCTGCCGGACTCAATCAATCGGGCCAGATGCAGCGGCTGTAAGCAAGCCGACGCTGCCGCATCCGCGCCGGAATCGGCCCGAGAGTAATGTGCGCTGCGGCCCGGAGCTGGCGCGACTCAGTATTTATATACCTTTATATAAAACCTTTTGGTATTACATTGGTACTTAATACATGTGTTACAAGCCTTTGAGTTGATATAAGAGCAAACGCCTGTGTGTCTGCTTGGTGCTTGTGTGTGTGTTAGTGCGCGCACGCGTATGAGAGAGAGAGAGAGAGAAAGCTTTGTCTGTGTGTGTGTGCTTGGTGCTGTGTGTGTTTATACAGACAGCTTGGCTGTCTGGACTGTATAGCTGGGTGATTTTCAGTTTTGTTCTCCCCCGCTCTTTAGCGGGATTGGTCGTGGCGGGCAGAAAACGGGGCGGGTCGGGCAGCGGGACAACAAATTGTTTATATAAGCGGGAGCGGTCGGGTTCGGGCTAAAACCTGGTGGGTGCGGGCAGGAGGAGGATTCAAAATTTAGTCCCGCGCAGATCTCTACTGCAGAAGACCTACTGGAACCAACATGGACCCAAGATTCATGGTTTGGGGTTACATTCAGTATGATGGCGAGTGAGAGATCTGCAGAGTGGATGACAACATCAACAGCCTGAGGTATGAAGACATTTGTGCTGCCCATTACATTACAAACCACAGGAGAGAGCAAATTCTCCAGCAGGATAGCCAGGGCCGGATTAACATAAGGGCTAGGTGCGGATGAAGCCCCAGGACCTGCAAAAGTAGATGGCCATTGTTACGAAGCATCTATTGCAAGAAAGTACATTAAGTCTAAATGAACTGGTTAGAAAGGAAACTTTAAACTAAATGAATTTCCCCTTTTATAAAAACGACAGTAATAATCCAGGGCAATTAAATATATGCGCTGACATTTCACTGAGAGAAAACAAAACATGCTAACCTTCTGTAATTGATTGAGTCAAGACCACATAGGAGATTAGAAGCATGGCTTTTAAAGATATTTTAGGGATTTGTGCCCAGCTTAAGTTTAAAGTAACGTTTTTAAAGATAGCCCGACTTAAAGTATTCTTATTTAGGGTGCTTTCACACCTACACGTTTGTTTCGGAACCTGTCTCGTTTGCCCAGTTAGCGCGGTTCGATTGGCATATGTGAACAGGGCAATCGCGCTCTGTTCCGCGCCAAAGTAATCGCTCCGAGATCGCTTGAATGAGGTGGTCTCGGCTCGATTGAAACGAACCCTGGAGCGGTTCGATTGCAGTGAGAAAGCGATCCGATCCGAGCGCGGTTATATCACAGTGTTTTATGAATATGTAATAGACATACGGCTATATGAAGAGAGAATTATGAGTATGGTGGGAAGTTTCGCGAGTCTCCGGATGCCCGCAAACGAGTGATTATCTCCCGGTAATCTCGCGTCTCCCTCATGGTCCTCAAATAGACAATGTCGCGCACCCTTCTCACCCCTCCCCACTGCATCTCTCCTCAGACACGTCACGCGCGCGCACCCTGTCAATCACCACCAAACCACCACCTCTCCTGACAGCTGAGCGGGACGCTGCAAAATAAACCCTGACACTCTGACCAATGTGAGGAGAGTTTACTCGCACGTGACTTGTTTTAGCTCTTTTGGTCCGATTAGA